>NC_142529.1:30694794-30757294 GCF_964205215.1 Stylophora pistillata
CGTTTCTGTAAAATGTCCTTAAAATGGATTTCTAAAATTATGTTCATTCTTCGTTTCACGTAGCCTGCGAGCAGATCCTTTTTAACCCGTCTTCGAATCGAAAAGGGAAAAAGGCTCTGTCGAGATCCTGTTGTTGCTCGTTTGAACATGCGCGGCGGGCCTAGAAACTGGTCCTTTTCCAGGCCCCCTTGAACTATTGTGGGCGCAGATTGGGTCATCTGTGTACATGAAAAACAAAGACGTGCGCACCAAAACCGGTTCACTGGAGGCAAAACCGGCTTGACTAGCCCGGACTCTTGGGCTTTCAGCATTTCAAAGCAACAACAGGATGTCGGCAGAGCCTTTTCCCTTGGAGGGTTAAAAAGAAGGAAAGAAGAAGAAAAGAAGAAAAGGCTCTGCTGGCAAGGTACGTCTCACGAGGTACTCCTGACCTCGCCAGCGTGACTGGATCGTCATGAAATCCTCCTTACTAGCAAACAAAACATTGCGTGACGAAAAAAAGGTGTGGTTAGCTTTTGCGAGCAAAATACATTATATGGTCGGCAGTCAGCCACGATTGTGTCGCTAATTGGATATGGCTTGTTTACGGGTTTCAAATGAAACAATGTTAGCTTCTATCAAGTGTTACTGTTTTAAATGAGATAATTTTCAATAAAATTAAATATGCTTAGTGCAGTGAAAAATGCAATCAGTCACAATTTTGCCAAAGTGTACAACACGAGACCACTGATTTAAATACATTTGATAACACAGGTTATCGGAGAAAAAAGAAAATTTGTACTTGAGTCCGATATAATGCTAAGATCTTACATCCTTAATCCTAGAAATGTAGAAAAATCAACAGACAGTATTCTCCTTCAAGAATTGAAGTTTTAGAAAGAAAGCTTTGTCTTAAACGAAGACCATTACTCAGTACAAAAAAAAAATACAGTGTACTCATACTTAAGTGATAATCATGTGACCAGGTGCATATTTCTACATCTTACATGTAGCACAAATCCAATAACAGACTTTTGCATTAAAGATCCAGTTCTCAGGGTAAACATCATCTTATTCTGGAGAACAGATTGAGCTCTGACTTGGATTCCTGAAGAAGATACAATGAAATTTAGTTTATGATTACTTACTGCCATGTAAGAAATCATTTCTTGTTGTAAATATGTAGAATTTTATATTAATCTTACTATAATTAGTTAGGAAGTTTCATTTTACTGTTATTTACAAGACCACAACAACTTTGCTGTAATTTTTAATCGTTTTTAAAAAAGGATATTATTATTTATATTTATTGAAAGAAAAGCCCGTTGAATCCAAAAGCAGCACTATAGACAAAAGAGAAATTAGTACACAGTTTTTTTTTGAGACTGGGCACGGTTTCTTTATATTTTTTCTTCTGGAGCCCCTCTCGGTTTCACTATCGTGAACTGATTAAGATTACGATTAAGAGTTTCCTGACAGTTCAATACTACCTTACTGCGTGGACAAAGAGAGAGAGAGGTACAGTGGGTGAAGAGTAGAGTGAGGTACAGTGGGTGAAGAGAGAGAGAGGTACAGTGGGTGGAGAGAGAAAGAGGTACAGTGGGTGAAGAGAGAGAGAGGTACAGTGGGTGAAGAGAGAGGTACAGTGGGTGAAGAGAGAGGTACAGTGGGTGAAGAGTAGAGTGAGGTACAGTGGGTGAAGAGAGAGAGAGAGGTACAGTGGGTGAAGAGAGAGAGAGAGGTATAGTGGATGGAGAGAGAAAGAGGTACAGTGGGTGGAGAGAGAAACAGGTACAGTGGGTGGGGAGAGTGAGGTATAATAGGTGGAAAGTGGGGGTGTATAGTGGGCGGAGAGAGAGGATTAGTGGTTGGAGAGAGAGGGTACAATGGGTGAAGAGGGAGGGCACAATGGGTAAAGAGGGAGGGTACAGTGCGTGGAGAGAGGGTACAGTGGGTGGAGAGGGAGGGTACGGTGGGTGAAGAGAATGGGTACAGTGGGTGGAGAGGGAGGGTACAGTGGGTGGAGAGGGAGGGTACAGTGGGTGGAGAGAGGGTACAGTGGATGGAGAGAGAGGTGAAGCAGGTGGATAGAGAGGTACAGTGAAAGAGGCTTCAATATTTTTTTCCATAAGCGGCTGCCGATGGTAATAGGCGGCTACTAGCTATGCCCAAAAAAGGGCTGTAAGACAAAACCCAAACACGAGAGCCTTCGAGCAGGCGAAACAGACAGCGGTAAGAGGTGTTACAGGCCAGTAAACTGCCTTGCCCAAGAACACATCACAATTTTCCCTTTATAAACAGGTTATTCCCATGAACTGAAGAAATGAGTCGACGCACAAATGACGAGATCTCAACACTTTGCAAAGCACATCAAAGTATAAATCACTCGACCGAACACAGAATGAAAATTAGCCATACCTTATGCGAGCGGGCTTTGTTGAAGACATTCCAAAATCGGAGAGTTTCATCGCCTGCTCCTGTCACTATAGCCTCACCATCAGGTGATACGGCCTACAATTAATGTGTAAACTCTCACCAGTAAGTAATTCGCTACGTACTGCATGACTTAAGAAATAACGTGCAAAACTGATTACCACGCAACGTGGGAGTATCTAGTGACTACAGATAACGCATGCAAATGCTGGTCATCGTAACTTTCTATGTGACGTGAAGTGAAGTAAAGTATTGTGTGACTAATATTAACTGATGACACTGAGAGCTCACCAAGTAAAGAACCCTGTAAGAGTGACCCGTCAGCTTGGCTACTTGAGTCAATGATGGGTATTTCCAGACCAAGATCTGGTTTTGTGAATAGCCATGCGTGCTGACCTACAAAACAACCATCAATGATGAGAATTTCGGGCTTATACAGACACATTACACAAATATAATAAATACCGACCTTGTGTGAGAAACTATCGCTTTAAAAATGAAAACACTCACCAGTTCATTTGAATGCTTCGACCACGCTAAGTTGCACACCTGAGATAAGGCAGAACACAAAATTCAAAAATTGCATCAGCAAAATTTGTTATTGAGAAGTGAAGCTTACTCTCTCTGCTGGTCTGTTGGTAAGAGGAGACAAGTCACAACTGTAAAGGTGGGTGGATGTAAGACAGCAAATATCTCTAAACAAGTATTATTTTTTCATTCTACAGCTGCAAGCTACCACCAACACCTTACCGTACCACTAAGATGTAATACAATCCACTTCCTACTCTCAGTTTCGAGTTTAGAGAAGCTCCGAGAAATCTCAAGGATCGCGATCGAAACGATTTAATTCTGGAAATCGCAAATGACATAGAGCCTGCAACAGGCAGTCACAGTGGAGTTATTTAATCAGGAAGCCGCCTTCCCCC
Source organism: Stylophora pistillata (assembly GCF_964205215.1). Taxonomy (NCBI): domain Eukaryota; kingdom Metazoa; phylum Cnidaria; class Anthozoa; order Scleractinia; family Pocilloporidae; genus Stylophora; species Stylophora pistillata. Next base: position 30,698,133 of record NC_142529.1, read on the forward strand.
CCCCCCCCCCCTCTCTGCCTCTATTTTCCGTAAACGATCAAAGGCCTTATTTTCATGACTATTTTACGTTCATTTGTCATTTATCTGGTAAGGAGATTACAGGAATCAGTCTCTACCTACCTGTGAGCCAGTGTCCACACACTGTAGTGGTTGTCCTGTTAATGTGTTCCAAAACCTAATGCACCTGTCTGCTGTACCACCCCCAGAAGACAACAAACCATGCTATGATATATAGACACACTTCATGTTAAATACTTCAACCAAAATTGTGAGCTAGTGTCTATAATCGACAATAATGTCAAAAATCGGCCACTAGTGTCTATTAAGTCAGACACTAAAGCCTAAAATCGGACACTAATGTCTACATCAGACACAAGTGTCCAAATTCAGACACTTAAATCTAACATCAGACTCAAATGTCGAAAATCAAACACTTCAGTCCAAAATCGGCCACTGTTATCCAAAATTGGACACAAGTGTCTAAAATCGGATACAAGTGTCTAAACTCAGACACTAACATCCAAAACCGCACACTAGTGTCCAAAATCAGACACTTGTGTCTAAAATTGGCCATTTACATCCAAATCAGAGAGTAGTGTCCATTATTGAACAGTTGACTTAAGTCCACAATTGGACACTTTTTGTACCACCATATTGTAGTGCACATTACTGAACACTGTACACACCTGATGTGGAGACCAAGCAATGGCTTTGACAGCTGCTGAGTGTTCACTATACTGTTGCTCAGGTGACAGACTAGACATGCTCCAAACCAACAGCTTGTTATCATTGCCTCCTGATGCTAAATGCTGATGATCTGGGGACCACTTCAGTCCACAAACCTATTGACAGCAGGTTGTGTAATTAGAAACTGAGAAGGTCAGTTAGAAAAGACAGAGAAGTGAGAAGTGAGTATTCCAAGGAATTCTTGCAAAGGTCATTTCAAAGTGTGAGCCTCCTAGAAAGCATTTCTTGCACTCTGGTACAAGGATTATCTTGATTAGATGTAAAGCTTTGCATCACATAAACTAACTTCAATAATCAGGGTCAAAGTTAGAATAATTATTGCAGTGGAAATAACACAGGATACGAGACAAATTGACCGCCTCCCGGTTAGCTCAATGGATAGAGCGCTGGACTGTAGTGCGGGAGGTCGAGGGTTCGAGCCCCGGCTGGACCAATACTCAAGGTCTGAAAATAATTGAGAAGAATTTGCTACCTTTCTATAACATCAAGAAATGGTTAGATATTCTAGTCTTCTCGGATAGGGACGAATAACTGGAGGTCCTGTCTCCTGCAGGGCTGGGGCAGGAGACGTTAATTTCCCACACACGAGATTACTGTGTGATGGATGTCCTCCCCTGGGGTGGGATGGGTGGGTTAGGACAGCAGGTCCACATCAGTTATTACAGCTGCCAAATAAATCAACCTGCTTAAACAAATAAATGAACTTCAACTTCAATTTGTTTTGGTTATTTCGGGAGATTCACTTACCTCTTGCCTGTGTCCAATCAATCTTCTCTCAACTGCATTAGGTGTTCTAGCATCACGCTGTAGAATCAGCCTGTCCCTACTCCCTGATGAGAGCACATCACCATTCCACGCCAGAGCACCTGAGATAAGGAAAAGATTTGATAAGAAACATTGCTTATTATAATACGACATAACATATTCAGCAATTTAGTACATTATATTTTAATTCAACAATAGCAAGAAAAACTTGGCAGATTTTGGTCTTTTTCCTCTGCACCACTTACATCAATCTAATGAAAAAAATTCCAGAATGCAATGGTCATAATTTAAATCTCAAAAGTTCTCAGTTAAATAGTTGCAATTTTTTGCAACACTTAAAAGCATTTACTTGCTAAGACTGAATTTTCCTGCTGTACAGTGTGATCCTCATTTTCCTCAGTTGGTTTCAGCTACATGTGGCTGATCTGAAAATGATACTGACTGTAAATTTGGCCTGCTTACCAACTCTAGCAGTATGACCCTCTATAGTAGACACTCTCTTTTGTGCACCTGCATCCCAGATTTGAACAAGGCCTTTGTGAGTTCCAACAGCTACCAGACCACTCTGCAAGTAAACAAACAAGCCAATGAACAAACATAATCAACTCTCAGTCATGTATAAATTCTTATGTTTTGGTTCAGTGATCTGGCATCAAGACTCTTCATTCCATTATCCTTGATTTTTCATCTAACATTTGATAGTAACTATATGCACAAAGAAAAAAAAACAGAATTGAAAATTGATAGTGTAAGGTACAATGTGATTTGATTAAAAGAAAAGTTGACTTCACACTTTACCCTTTCTGACCAAGATACAGATGTCACAGAGTCCCCATCAGATGCAAGGTCACAGAGTTTGGTAACCTGTGGAGAAATTACAGAAAATAATTTTGTTTTGTAATACATCATTTTGTCTCCTCAGAGTTGCTGACAGTGTTTCAAAATTTTAACCTTTAGTTAGCAATATTGCAGCTATGCTGTTTTTACTTTCCTTATGACAATACCTGGCCTTCAAAAACATCCACAGAAACAAACTGCCATACCTGACTGGTACAGGCACTCCACAGATAAACACAAGTTCCTAAGCCAACACTTAAAATATTCTGTCCTGACCAATCCACAAGATTGAGATAAAAGTCATCCTAAGATACACAAACACAATTATAGAGAAATGAGAAAAAAAGAGAGAAAAGAAAAAGAAAGTAAGCAATTGACCGATTTAATTTTAAAATTCAAGCCAAAGGGATGTAAATAGAGCATTTTTTGCATGATTATCAAAAGTATTCAACACACAGCTCAGTAGAGAAGATGAAAACACTTAATGTATGTGTACACACTAACAGGCATGTCAGCTTTCAAAGTATGAAAGATAAATAATTTATCACAGTTCATTGCCATGAATATCAATTATATTTTTGTCTCTTGTAAGTTTTGTTTCGAAACATATTAGGCTTCAAGATAACACTGCACTCACTGTCAGACATAGATTGAACCAACCTGTAGTTCTGGAGCATCTAACACTTTAAATGGTATCTTGGAAATTTTTCTTGTAGACTACAAAAACAAAAGAATACAAACTCTCATTGAATTTTCTTAATGAGAATTGTTTCCCAGCATTACAAAGTATCTATCAAACTTTGCTGATTTAGCACTTGACACCCTAATATCAGTATTTATTACACGACTCGGGAAGTCAGAGGGCCAATAACTAAAATCAACCAATCAAAATGCTCTATTGCTGGTCAATATTCTCTCAGTATTGGACAGGGCACTGTCCTGAATGATACCGCACTTATGTCCCTTTGAACTTCACTCGTATAATAAATCTCTTATTAACCAAGCTTGCTTGGGACCGTACTGGAAGAATATCGGCCCTCTGTCTTTTTTGTACGGACCTCACTGCGCTCGGTCTGTACTTTCAAGACCTCGGGTCGATATTCTCCCAGTACGGCCCTCGCACTTGGTTAATAAGATATATGTATATTCTCTTTACTGTTCTCTAAACTCTTCCCAAGGTGCCGACAATGAGAATTTGTTAAACAATCAAGAGCTTCTTTAGTTGGTGACCATTCCCTTTTTTCTCCTGACCTTCATGTGTGATTCAGGGGGGACATAGTAAGGAGAAATTAGATGCTGGGTAACTTTTAGGAGTCAAAGGGTAATAGATGAGGAAAAAAGCTTTTGACAAAATCATCAAGTAAACAGCTACACATCATGTACAGTTTGAAAGCACCATTAAGGAAAAAATGTATTAAACTGACCTTTCTTGGTGATCTTAACAGTCTTTGACTGGAAGGGATAAACAAAAGGGTACATTCAGTTATAAAACTATAATTCATGATGTCAACAAGACAAAATGTTAGAGTAGCCAAAAAGTTTCCTTCTGAAATTATTTAGCACCCTCTAATATTAGCTATTTAAATAGATTTCAGTCTGTTTTGTGCAAACATGCACACTTTCTATAAACATGCACAGGCTCAGCAAACTACATGTACTAGTTATCACCTACATCTATCATGATTAAGTACACACGAAATTTAGATATTTAAAGGTAAGCAAGTGTGTTTGTTACCTTTTCTTTCCTACAGGTGACAGTGAATAGGACGCCACTGATTCTGTATCATCTTGTTTACTTCTTTTCACTTGGTACTAGAGAGAAAAGAAAACTGACAAAGTCAATGTGGGAAGGTGTCCTATTTGTAAAAGTAGTCACTTATTAGAATTAACCTAAAACTGAGAAGCATTCAAACTCTGCTGTCTACAGTGGAGGGCTGAACTTTCCCAAAGTAAATAATCACTGACAACAGAGAAACACACTTATCCGAGTCATGTACAAAATATGATTTATTTTTGTGCACAAAGTGTTGAAGAGAATTTTCAAACCTGGAATATACTATGTATGTGATTACTGTTGCTTGAAAGTGCTTTCCTTTCCTCTTGTGGTACATCCTGAAATCAAATTTTAAAAAGGTCATCACCTGTTTTTAGAACACTTTTGTAAGTGGCAAAAAGAAAAAAAGTTTTAGAAAATGGAAGGCATTTCTCAGTAACATAATTTTATAACTTACTGTCCATTCCCAATTAACTCCCACCAAAGGATAATTTTGAAACCCATAAATATACAGTGTACTGTACTAACAATACAAGTCAAATCCTCTTTCTTAAGTGTACACACTGATCAGATAAATAAATAACAAAAAAACCTGTAAAGAACTGCAAATACATCTAGGTCACCTTTAGGTCCTCTATTCCGGCACCAAGAAGTTCATTCTTTAGCAGGCACTGGTATGCCATTCCCTCTGAAACGCAGAGATTTGAATGCGTAAGTCAATAATGATTTCCTTTTCCATAGACCACTTTCATAAAATTAATGGCTGCCAGATTAATATTCTTTTGTTTAAATTTAAGCCCTACTGGCCTCGTTCTCTAGTACAAAATTCAAAATAATACATTATTTCAAGCGAGGCCAGTAGGGCTAATTTAAATTTAAACAAAAGAATATTTATATGGCAGCCATTTATGAAAGTGGTCTATGGGAATACACGATATATCAACACACTTGCCCGAGTCTGACAGATTCATTTGCATGACCGATGGACAAATGACAAATCTATTCATATTTTGGAATTTATACCTTTGGAATCCACGCTGGCATCTCTGAAAGAGAGAAAAATTTTCATCATTGAATTTTGTAGTTTTTAGTGTACAAGAGGTATCATTTAATAAATGTTTGAAAAACATCGGGAGAAAAATGAAGTAGGTGGAAGCTGCAAAATTTCAACAAAATTATATTCCAGCAACCCATTGAATGTTTTACCTTACCTTGTGACTACACTGTTCTTTGCTGGATCACTATTTTCCTGAGATGATTTTCAAAAATGAACAATTAACAACACTATTACGGTCAAACCTGATTAAGTGGTCACCCATGGAGAATAGTGGGCTGACTGCTTAATGCAGGTTCCATGGATTAGGGGCATTATAAAAAAACAGTGAACAGTAGGACTTTATACCATAATTGACCACTTAATATACAGAATCTCACTTGAAAATACTACTTACTTTGAAGTAAGGGGAAACATGCATTAAAAGTTACAGGGCTCAACACTAATGGTAGCCCACTAGCCACAGACTAGTCGAAATTCAGTTTTGGCTAGTGGTTTTCAATTTCCACTAGCCAATTTGGCTAGTAAACGGACAGAAATTGTTGTAACATCAAAAACATCTAAGATGTCACTAGCCACTTGGCCAGTAAGTTGAAAAGTTAGTGTCAAGCCCTGAATTACCTAAAAGATTACAATTATTCTTAGTTTTATTGAATGGTTCTGCTCTCAGTGACCGTTCAATGCAGGCGAAGTACAATAAAAACAGGCTGTTGGTACCTAGTAAAATGTGATTCCGACTGCCAAATAGAGGTGACCAGTTAATAGACATTAAAATTCGTGACTAAGGGAAAAAAAATTCTGTCAGGATTTTGACAACTGACAGCTTGATATGGGGTGACTACTTCATACAATGCCACTTACACAGGTTCAACTGTACTATTATCTTCATCTAAGTTTGGTGGTAAACACTGAGCTATTTTATCAAGTGATCATGAAATAAAGTTTTGGGGAGAAATTAAAACAGTACCATTTAATACAAAGAGGATCTCCATTCTAGTAAAGGAATACAGATATCACTGTCTATGATCCTTGAAGCTGTTCTTAGCAACAAGTTGAAAGGCAAGTCAAATACTTTTCTTACATATATACGAGGCTGTATGCATCCAAGCTAAAATGACACAATCTCAAGAACTGTATACTTACTTGTATTAAATTAAAATTAAGCTCAAGTGCTGGACTAGTGCGGCTTGGTATAAACCTGGTGAAAGGAAATCAAGTTAAACACTTTTTAAGTAAGAATGCAAATCATACCGAATGTGAAGGATTTAAAGGAATGTTTCAAAAGTGAACTGAAGTTAAAGTGACCAATTTTCATGACACCTTTCTGACCTGTCTCCATATTTTTCTCTACTGGGAGAGCTCAGTGGGCTAAGATGAGGTGAACTGAAATGCATCATTCCACTCAAACATGGCTATAAAATATAACAAAGAAAATGGTAAGATAATCAAAATTTGATCCCTTCAAGATCCCAAAATTACAGGACAGCATTCTTTCATGTCATAAACTACCAACACTTGAATAGAGGACATTTATGTCAGTCTTTGGAGATTACATAAAAATAAAGTACAAGGATAACCCCAAGCTGTAATAGTAAAATGATAATAACATGTATGACAACATCAAAAGCATAATAACATAGAAAGGCAACATCCACAGTGTAGAAACTTGTGCAAACCTCCTGATGCCAAAACCATCTAAGCAAAGAGCATTTATAAGTTTAATACTTAAACCTAGGTTCTTACTTACAGAATTAGCAAGAGGACTACGTCCATTGGGTTGACGTAGAAGTCTTCTTTCATACCCTGGGTCCATTTTCAGCTGTTTTCGATGTGTACACGTGCTTTGAAATTCAAGGGTTGTCTTCAGTCTGTCGAAGTGCTAGGCCTTCTACGAAAAATCAATCGTTTTCACTTTGCAAGTTGTTCATAAGACTGAAAATGCACATTGAAAGTTGAATGATCAATTCGGAAGCTCCGGTCCAGGATGGATTGCCAACAAATCCGGAACACAAATGTTTGAACCACACTTTCACTTGTTGAAATGCAGCCGTAACAATGACTTAAATGCTGTTGTTCTGAGCTCAAAACAAGGCTGATAATGATAAGTTCAGCCAGCTAATTTTAAAGACAAAACATAAACCGGCCTGGACAATTCAAAGTTAAATATCGAGAGTCTTTTAGCAGCAGTACACTGTAATCTCTCCTTCTAGATTCCAAAGAAGGTAAATGGCACTACAGCCAAAGCAGCATCACTTTCACTACTCTCTTGCTTCAAAATGAACCCATGGAATTTCGAAGGAAGCGAAAAATCATTTCAGTTCATGTCTTCCAGCAGAGTAAACCTGGCATTTCAGACGAACCATGCGCTTTCCTTTGTCTTGTGCTCGCTTTTCACCGTGAAAAGTAACCAAAGGTTTTGAAACGCAGTGGAATTGAGGCAGATAACCAAACGTGTGAGAAATATATAGCCACACGTGAGTTCTTTTGAAATAGAAATTTCAAAATGTAAACGGCTGCCCTGATGTTGTTGCTTTGACGCTCTTCACATTACATCCGGGGTGCTGCAAGACTGGGGCGATGGGGATCTGGTAACTATATAGTGCCAGTCTACGCGCTGAGTTCAACATGGCGGAATAAACTTGAATCAGCAGTTTTAATTTTTTTGCACACATGGAAGGTTACTGACTTAAGAATAAAGAAATGTTTCAGAAGCCTTTTCGAGTGAAATCTAATACTTCTATTCGCGGATCCGATCGGTAAGTGACATATTATGAGCCAAAAGAAAATGGATATCTTTTACGATGTCGTACTACCATTCAATGGTAGATGAAATTTATCCAATATCGTGAAAAGAAGAGTAAATTATGGGTGATTATTTAAATCTCTACGCCTTAAGAAATATTCAGAGAGTCATAGAATCCTTTTTTAACTAAAAGAATGTTGTGATTCTGTCTAAAATTTTCCTAAATGAGTTGATAGTTATGAACAGGTATGAAGCAAAAAAGACCTTGAGATGTCCTCTTCGCACCAATACACCCTTCTACATTAAGTTTGTTGCTTGATTTTAATGTTTTAACCTAAGAGTGAATCGCATATAATTTTTTCCTCACAATATCACCCCTAAATCAAACATAACAGTCACAAGAATACAGGAAATAATCACCAATGAAAAAGGCTTTTGATTGATAAACAAATTATCCTTGTCGGCAGCTTAGGGAATGTATAGAAAACAGTGTAGAGAATTTACATTCTAATGTTAAGACATAAAGGTGTATGTTGGTACTGTTTATTGATTTACAGGCGGAAACTTAGATCAGATGTTAGCAAGGCTTTTCCCAATTTATCACAAGATGAAATCACTGAAATTATTCCAAACAAAGAAGAAATTTCAGTGATGCGTCTCATGACACATTTAGGACAGAATGTTACAGTTTTTTGTCTCAGTGGAGAACCAATATTCTTTGAAGTTGAAAAGAAAGTTTTCCCAACAGGTGGGTATGATATGCGTGGTAATCTAAACTACAATTAATAACCACACTGATAGTCAGTGTAATATTTTTTCTTATGTTTATGTCTGTTTATTATTCAGTAATATCAACTAAGTTGAAATTGTAAATTGGCCAGCGTAAAGAGTTAAAAAGCTGTCTGTTTCAAGCATTAGCCCTTCGTCAGAGCGAATGACAAAGGGTTAACACTCGAAACGTCAGCTTTTTAACTCTTTATGGTGACCAATTTACAATTTCAACTTAGTTGATTTTACTTAATTACCTTGTTACCCCCACTAACACAGCACCACAGTTTCTTTAGAAACTTACCCCCTAATGCTTGAAACATCAGCTTGCCCTGGTGAAAATCCTGTTTAGGATCCTGTTCAAGATCTTGATAGGATCCTTACTAGGATCCTACCTGAAATCCTAGTCAGGATCTTGTACAAGATCCTATAGGATCCTACAGGATCTTGTACAAGATCCTATAGGGTCCTGTACAAGATCCTATAGGATCCTATAGGATCTTGTACAAGATCCTATAGGATCCAACAGGATCTTGTGCAAGATCCTACAGGATCCTATAGGATCTTGTGCAAGATCCTATAGGATCCTCTAGGATCTTGTGCAAGATCCTATAGGATCCTATAGGATCTTGCACAAGATCCTATAGGATCCTATAGGATCTTGTACAGGATCCTATAAGAACTTGTACAAGATTCTATAGGATCCTATAGGATCATGTGAAAATCTTTACAGTGACCAATTTACATTATCTACTCAGTTGATAAAACTGAATTATTTTGTTATACTCCTCCACCAACACAGCACCACAGTTTCTTTAGAAACTTAACCCCTTTATTAATTGGTTTTTATCACAGTTGTGTGTGGAGCTAAATTTATTTTCAATCATGTTTTAGTTCATACTCTGTGGAAATTTCCTGACCTGCTTCTCAACTTCAAAACATGGCCCCCTGTTTTTGAAAAACTCCAGGGTGGTGCAGGTAAGTTTGCTCCTATGCAAAAAATAGAATATTCAGGGAACTAATCCCCTGTAGGAAGAGGGAGATTTAGTGGCTCTATGGATTAGCATTCTGGGAAAAAAGTCATATAAATATATATATATATATATATATATATATATATAAATATTGTGGGAGGAAAAAAGGACGTAACTACATTTCCCGACAAGCCTGTTTCGTGAAGCGATTCACGAAACAGGCTTGTCGGGAAATGTAGTTACGTCCTTTTTTCCTCCCACAATATTTATTCTGCTCTGCTTCAACGTATTGAGCACTGTTCCACGCGAAAATCGACTTGCAGACTTCCTATATATATATATATATATGTAACCACATATATATATATATATATATATATATAACTAACTGCAGACAGTACTGTTTCGGCCTTCTGGGCCTCATCAGTGCAGTGCTAATGCTAGGTTGGAGGAGAACCAATATGGTCACCCCAAACGATCCAACCTTTGTGGTATCGTCTAAGCCATGCCAGAGTGCTCAAACTAGAGTACACTAGCGAGCATGCGCAATTGCAGAGCAATGACTCATCCTAGTTAGAGTGCTCAATTTGGACATGAAAGCAAAGCTTTGTATGCCAAAGAGCTATATCTAACTGCAGACAGTACTGTTTCGGCCTTCTGGGCCTCATCAGTGCAGTGCTAATGCTAGGATGGAGGAGAACCAATATGGTCACCCCAAACGATCCAACCTTTGTGGTATCGTCTAAGCCATGCCAGAGTGCTCAAACTAGAGTACACTAGCGAGCATGCGCAATTGCAGAGCAATGACTCATCCTAGTTAGAGTGCTCAATTTGGACATGAAAGCAAAGCTTTGTATGCCAAAGAGCTATATTTATATATATATATATATTTATATATATATATAAATCTTGGTTATAGTCTATCCTTGCGGTAGAGTGCTCAATACATTTGCAGAGCATGGCATATCTGAAGATAGATAAAATTTAGATATATCTATATATATATATGTACATTGTCATATAAATATATATATATATATATATATATAATTATATAAATCTTGGTTATAGTCTATCCTTGCGGTAGAGTGCTCAATGCATTTGCAGAGCATGGCATATCTGAAGATAGATAAAATTTAGATATATCTATATATATATGTACATTGTCATATAAATATATATATATATATATATACATAATTATATAAATCTTGGTTATAGTCTATCCTTGCGGTAGAGTGCTCAATACATTTGCAGAGCGTGGCATATCTGAAGATAGATAAAATTAGATATATTTATATATATATACATTTGCGAATGGTGTAAAATCTGCAAATCCAGGACAATAGCAGGTAGAAATCCAGTAGATCTTCCTCAGCATTTTTCCATGAACGTGACACAAACCCACCGAAAGAAGAAGGTCTTTAAAAATTACTTATTTGTGTCGGCAAAGTATCTGGTATTCGATCTTTCCTCACATATCTTTTTGTTTTAGGAAAAATGATATTATAAATCATGCTGGTGTCCAGTCGACCATAATGAATTACGTGAAAGCTCACGACCTTGAGAATGGTGTAAAACCTGCAAATCAAGTTAAAATCAATGACATCATGAGCAAACAAAACCTATTAACTTGTGATAAAATGATTTGCAGTGTGACTGATCACAACGCAATTCTACACTCAGACAAAATTGAGGGGAATAAGAGTGTGCTAGGATCGCATATTACCAGGCCACCCATAATGGCGCCCATGGAAAATGTAAAGATGCTTTGATCATTTTTGTCTATTTTCTTATGATTCCAATGTGTCTTCCTCTTTCCAGACCTAATGCTTCCTGGTGTGATCCTGCCATGTGAGGGGCTCTCAGCTCTGGGAAGATTTGAGAGAGGTACACTTTGCAGTGTATGTCTCAAGGGTAACAGGTAGAGCTGTCCTTTTTATTTTCAAACCAAATGAAATATTTGAGACTGAGTATTTAAACCATTGACCCTTAGGAGTGATAAAAGTGTAATTTCTTCCAATAGTGTCATACCCAGACTCAAACATTAAGACAAGAAACTCCTGATTGTTAACCAAATTCTCCCTGTCAGTGCCAGAGGAAAAGCATAGGGAACAGTATGGAGAATATAGTTACATACTGATGTTAGGGTGTAAAGGATTAAGTGATGTTGTGATGTCTAAGCTAACTTTTTTGGCCAGAATTTGAAAAATTTTATCAACAAATGTAATCAAATGTGGCATAGTGAATTTAAAAGCTAGAAATTAGTCTTTATTCCTGAAGGATGCATTTTGCTTCATGCTAGAGCTCCTGTAGCTGTTGGAACAACATTAGTGTCAAGTAAGGACTTATTAGAGGATGGTTTGCGAGGAAAAGGAGTGAAGATTGAACATGTCTACCTAGACCAGTTGTGGTTTGTACATCATTATTAATAATTATTAAATTAGTGTTGACAGATTAACTATTTATAATTATTGATAACTATTTTGCTGTACTGGGGACACATGGTTAGGGTTTAGCTTGCTAGATTGGTCTTTTGGCAAGATCTAAGTTCAAGCCACAGGATGGGTTGTTTCTTTTGTTGTGATCTTTAGTAAGACCACCCCCTCATTAGGGAAGGATAAACAATTCTTCATGTTGCATAATTGCCATGATCTCATAAAACACATCCCCATTTAAAAATGTACTTCACCATTTTAAAATGTACTTGACATTTCAGGTATCTTAGTTCCTGAATGAGCCAATCAGATCTCAAATGCATTTTTAATGAGTTCTCTAGGAACTAAGTTCCTGTGTCAACCAATCAGATTTGGTTTGTAATAAGGACTTTGCTCTTTAGGAACTGAGTTCCTCAATAAACCAATGACATAGAAGAATACATGACATGACATTTCTAAATTAAGGTTTGCCTGTTTTATTCATGTCAACACTAAATAGAGCAGACAACAATGTTACACTTTGGAAATGAGTCGAATACACGATGATCTACATGGCAATGAAAAGGCATCTGATACTATACAATTCTGTAAAAAATGCCACAATGGTTTGGCCGTGCTTTTTACCAGTGCTAATACATAAATCTTATTAAAAGTTTTGTTTCCATTACTGTTCTTCTCCCAGGGCACAGGGAAGTAAAACTCAGTTGCCACAGCTGAATGAGACAAATGAACAGGTTGAAATGGCTAATGTTAATGATCATATGCAAGAACTGTCATTTGATGAAACTGAGGACATTAATCATAAGGAGGTTGAAGGTAGCAGTTAATTAACAATTATTCCACGAGTGCACGTTGGATATGAGATGATGGATAGCCAATGAGGCGCGTAGTGCCGGGTTGGCTATAATCATCTCATATCCAACAAGCACGAGTGGAATAATTGTTTTATTAAAAACACCCTCAAGAAATTATTGTTTTGTGAGAAGAAACGGATTTTTTAGCTCCCTTTTAATTTTAAACCGACGCGTACGCTTACCATATTTGTAGATTATGGTATATTGGCTCATATACCATTATGACTAAGCCAATAAAAAGTCTTGAATTGCATTATCCAATGATCCAGTTTTTAATAATATTCCTTACATATGATGCACGATCCTCACAGTAGAGAGCACTATTTATGCAATAGCAAAAATCAGACCTGAAAAAAATCAGGCCTGTACGGGATTCGAACCACTGACCTCTGCAATACCAGTGCAGCGCTCTACCAATTGAGCTAACAAGCCAACTGTGAGCAGGCCATTAAGTTGATTCGTAATAAACCCATGATGATAAATAAGATACGATGAATATATGAAGTTCATATATTTTGAACTGTGGTTATAGATATGTATGATGCACGATCCTCGCAGTAGAGAGCGCTATTTATTATTCTGATTTTCGCTATTGCATAAATAGCGCTCTCTACTGTGAGGATCGTGCATCATACGTATCTATAACCGCAGTTCAAAATATATGAACTTCATATATTCATCGTATAATATTCCTTACACATGTAATCTAAACTGCATGTCTTTTCACTGTACAAAGTCATAGAATAAATGGAGGAAGTATTAGTTTCTAAAGAAACTGTGGTGCTGCATTGGAAAGGCAGGGGGTTTAAGGTTTTATCAGCTGAGTTGCATTGACAATGTGACTTCAAACAAGACTTCAAGCAGTTTCCCTGATCCTAGTGTAATCCACTAAATAATAAAATGAAAATTAGAAATTGGCAAAAAATATCCAGGCAGAGAGTAATGACTTGTACTTTTAATTTTGGCTTAGTCATTAATATTTTCAATTTACAGAGACTGAAAGCTCAGAGGGCTTTGCTCAGAGAGATGGTAGGAGAGAGGAAGAAGTTTCAGTTCAGGAAAGCAATGGACTGAATCCACTGTCAACCAGTGTTACAAATGCAGACAGTGATGAAGTTGGACAAGAATTCTTAGAGTTTGAAGGTGAAACAAATTCACAGGACAAACTTTTAGGTGAGCTTTTTTCATACACCACTCATTTGGTATGAGTCATGGAATTTTTAGGTTTTCCTGATTGATTCAGCTTATCTGAAAATATGAATAGAGTGTGTGCTGTTATGCTGCATTGGTGGGAGATAGCACAAGACAATTTGGTTTTATCACCTGAGTTGATAAATGTAAACTGACCGCTGCAGAGAGTTCGTAAAGCTGATGTTTCAAGCTTTAGTTCTACGTCAGAGTGATTAGAGAAATTGTAGGTTTTGTGTGGTTTGGTGGTACAAACACAGGGCTCCACACTAACGGTAGCCCAATAGCCACAGACTAGTAGAAATGTAGTTTTGGCTAGTGGTTTTCGATTTCCACTTGCCAGTTTGGCTAGTAAATGAACTAACATTGTCATAGCATCTAAGATGTCACCAGCCGCTTGGCTAATAAGTTGAAAAGTTAGTGTGGAGCCCTGAAACAGAATGATGGAGTTATGGTATTGGTTGGAAACATGCTGAAATGAAAATAGCTTTTGAACAGTAAATAAGTCAGTCGTCATATTTGAAAGCAGTGATCTCTTAGCACAGCAATGATAAACCCAAAACCAAGGTACATAGACTAGTGCACATGTATGAAGAAGTATTTGGAAATTCTCAGATGTATTGTTCCCTAAACAGTACAGGCTTTCCACCATTTTTCTAATGATGAGCTGAGTTACAATCCCTTTACCAATTTTCTTGTGTTTGCTAACAAGTCATTTTTTGTTTTTGTTTGTTTGTTGTTTGTTTTTTATTTCAGAAAATATGGATGATCTTTTAGAATACTGTTTCTTTTGTTCCTTGATGAGAATGAAGAAAGTAGAACTTCCTGTGTTGACCAGTACATTTTCCAGGAGTTATCTTTTGCCTTCCTGGTTAGTACTTAGGGGTTATTTGCATGAATGAGTGATCATTTACAAGTTAAGCTCAAGTAACTCTTCCGTTTAGAAATCGTACACCTAAGATTTAGTTTTTCTATGTCAAGTTGCCGGACGATAGAAATGTCATTAAATACCAGTCTTATGTTTACTATTTGTTTAAGTTGTAAATAATCGTCTTTTAACCTTGTTTGTAGCCCAGAGGGAAAGTCAGTTGATATCAAGAAATCCTCGTACAAAAAAGTAAGTTTGGAAGATTTTGTAAGCTGAGAAAGCACCGATGTTTTTGGCTTGGACGATACTGTAGCGAGGATGACGCAAAACTGTTTACGCAGCTAAACCTTTAATCAGGAATACGAAATATGACGACTTGTATATCAACCAAACGATTTTAGATAGTTTGTTGGAAAAAATCGCCAAGTTTATGGCAAAAATTACGACGTACAAGCCATGAACATAAGACTATGGTAATTATACTAACCTTAAAGTCACCCCTTGTTCAACGGAAAATACTAACAAGTTTATCTTCAACTGCTTGCTAGAGTGGGCGGGGTTAAAACGCCAATTTGAGCTCTTCTTCGACGTGTTTTTCAGCTGTCGAAATTCCTTCAGTGCATGCAAGAGAGAGGTTTGATATCGCTACAAGAGGCGTCCAAAGGAGTCGATCATATCACCAGAATAGCTTGGGACCATCCAGAGTGAGTAGTAAATAAAAAAATAACAACAACAATCAACAGTACATGTAACAAAATCAACGAAAACAACAACAACATCAACAATAACTAAATCAATGACAACGTCTTCAACATTAACACCATCAAAAACAATATCATCAACAGCAACAGCAACAACGACATCACCAATGGCCAAATCAACTACAACAACAACAACAACGACGACATCGTGAACATCAAACGACAACAAATCAGCATCTTTAACAAAAACAAAATCAACGACAACATCATCAATAACGACATTCATGATAATGACAACGACGATGAAGAATGCAACAAAAGCTTAAATAAAACAAATTTAACAACAGATTTAAAAGTGATGTAAACCAAAAATTCAATTGCACCCTTGGGAGACCACACAAAATGTACGACGTGAATTTTTAATAAGATTATCTACGATCTCAAGGTTTTTGGTTTGTTTAATCGACTCAAAAAAATGTGACGGAGATATAAATTCTATTGCTCGTCAACTTTTTTTTAGAATGTTTTTCTCTGCGTGATTTTAATACTGCACATTCTTATGAACAGGCTGAAGGATTTCAAAGCAAATGCGCCAGCTGTTGACTGTGTCAGCGCTGAAACGAGCTCTCCGTCTTGCAGCGCAGAGGTTTGTCTTATCTGTGTTTATATAGTTTTACAGAATTCTCATCTCAGTCTGTGAAGTAATCTAATAGACTTAGGTAGATTTAGGTATTCAAGCTACATGTCACTGGAAACGCGAGAGAAGTACGCCACCGAAAGTCTTTTTGTTCATTGTGGGGCCAGTGTTTTTCAATCCTCGTAAATCCTAGTTTTAGTTGCTGTTTATATTTGAGCAGTATTAAGGTGGCTGAACACAGTTTTTGATACCTGTGTTTCTTTCACCATTTTCTCTAAAACCCTTGATCTCTCGGTCGCCAAAACTGGCAGCAAGCAAGTTAATAACACAAACTTTGTTTTTTCGATAGTTAAGCTGACGGATGTGCCGTTGTCATGGCGACATGAATAAGTATAAACAGGCCTTTAAAATCGGTTTTGTTCATTTATAGAAAATCTAGTCATTAGTTTTTCTTTATAATTTGCGTGCAACGAGCTTGTAACGATACTCACAAGTTAACACCATTTTGCTGACAATTTAACAGAGATCTTTAATTATCCCTTGTTGAAGGTTCACTCGATTATCTAGAATTTCTTTCGATAAAAATCAAGTTTTTACGATACTCCAGTCACTTATTTCCTAAAGTATTTTCGTGCCAAATTTCGTGAAATTCTAATGAGGGGTTCTCAAGAAATAGAGATTTTGCACAGCAGCCATGTTGCATGGCAGGAACAATATATTATTTTCCCATGGGAAAGAATTTTCTTTCTGATGCAAAATATTTTCATTGTTCCTGCCATGCAACATGGCTGCCATGTAAAACCTCATATTTCCGAGAAAACAATTTTCCATTTAATCGCAACTTTTTACTTACAACGCATGCGCTGCATTTAACTGGGTTCTCTCGGTGACGATGAAAAAGCTGAGAATTGCTGGGTTCTTTGCACCGTTAACTTTCTAACATCTCGTTGTAATGAAAAATTAAAGCCCTCAATACACTGCGCTAACTATGGAGAAAAGTAGCACAGATAGTGCGGATACTTGTTGAGTAAATTAAAACGACCGCTCTATTGACGGTAAGTTTGTTTTTTGCAATCTTTGCGCGCGCGCTGAATTGCATCAGGAAAAGCGCGCGAGAAAACTGTGTTCAGCCACCTTAATTCAGTGTCGAAAACAGCAAAACCAAAGTTATCCTATTGACCAATCGGAACAAAGATTAACATCATCAGTAGCCAATCAGGACTCAAAGTGAAAACCAGCAAACTGATTGAAGCGCGGGAGAACGCGGGTGACTATAAAGTCGCGATTCTTTTTAGCTTTACATCTGATTGGTCGAGAGGCAGGCGCAAGTTTTCTAGACCAATCACAAGGCGAAGTAAAGGAAAACCAGTGTAATTTTGAAATGTTTCCGGAATTCAATTAAAAGTTGCTTGTGACGTAACAGACAGAACTGTTCCTTTCCCTGATCACAATACTGTTTCTTTAGCCTCCATGTATAGAGGAGCTGTTCTCTGTATCTGCAGCATTGTTACCGATATTTTCCGAATTTGGATTCAGGTAAGACATAGAACAACTAGCTACATTCAAGTAATAACAAGGTACGAAAACCATTGGCGTACTGTGTTTGTATCGGTTCTAAGGTCTCACACTGGCTTAGTTTCTACGAATGTTTTGTCATGTCACTCTTATTAACACGGTTTACCAATCACGACCTGTCTGCAGCTTTGCGCGACAAGTTTAAGGACAATAGCAGGTAGAAATCCAGTAGATCTTCCTCAGCATTTTTCCATGAACGTGACAAACCCACTGAAAGAAGGTCTTTAAAATTTACTTATTTGTGTCGGCAAAGTATCTGGTATTTGATCTTTCCACACAACTTTTTGTTTTAGGAAAAATGATATTATAAACCATGCTGGTGTCCGGTCGACCATGACGAATTACGTGAAAGCTCACGACCTTGTGTCGAATGAGGACAAAAGGTATGTACCACAGGAGCAGAAACAGTGTCCATATGAAACGAAAGTGACCCCCACCCCTCCCCCATTTAGAATAATAGGATAGCACAAATAAAATGCGTAAGGCAGCATTCACTGTACCAGTGTGGTCTTAAAAACAAACTGTACAAAATTTCTGGGGTAATAACCTGAACAAAGTTAACTGATGTAGATTTCAATGTTCACATTTTTGGGGTGTAAACTCGCCGGCGGGCGATTTTTTTTTTTTAAAACATTCAAAGGTTGTATGGGTCAAATAAGGCGTGATTATCGGTCAAAATTCGCACACGCACCAATGTTAGCTTGACTAAATACTTATAGAAAGAAAGAGTTTACGGAGTGCGATAAGCCTAACATACTAGAATCGTCTCGTGTAACTGTATGAAGCTTTGCACGGAAAGTGGAATACAAGGGTTGGAAATTGCCAACCTTGAACACTTACATAACGTCTTTAAAAATTCTCTGTGCAATAGTTATTCGATGTCTGGTCGGCAAATTCTCAATTGCCATCGTTACTTTTAATTTCATGATTTGTTTTCCCCTCTCAGAATGGTTTTGCTAGATCCCAGCTTGACTAAAATCCTCTTAAACAAACATGAGGATATCGAAGTTCTCCCGTGGGATCGACTCTTCGAAAGGTACATGAATCTTGTGTTTGCGTTGTGAGTTGGTGTTCCATAATAACGCTGTTTTCATTTTTCATGTCAAAGTGGAATCCAAGGTAGCCTTATTGAAGCTCGATGTGCTAGTTGTTCTTTTTTTTACCTCTACAGAGTGTCGTCGAAAATGAATAACTGTCATCGAATAACACTTCCAGGCCAGGAGCCGATCGTAAGGTATTCTTTGTAGCCAGATTTATATGGAGCTTATGTTCTTCCCTAGGCAGCGTATCGGGTCAATACACAAGACTGAGAAGCCTTCATGGACATACTCAAATATTGCTCGTTTTAGTTATCCAGTCATTTATATTCGGCAATACCCTTTTCCGAACATTCTCCCTTAATGGGGGTATGGTGGCCTCTCATTTACGTTGAATTTGTAATGACAAGATTTTGTCTTCATATAAAATACATTCCTTTGTACCATGTTTCCAGTCTCCACTGCAGCCGATTTCAAAATGAGGAGTGGTTGATGAAGATCATGCTAAACACTATATTCTCATTGTGCCCGGCTCTCTCAAGCCGTGAGTGCAATTGAAGACCAACGATTGATGCCCCATGCTATGGAAACAAGGGAAAAGCTTGGGTGTCGTGGGTCACTTGGTTCGTCAGTCAGGGATTTAGTCCTAGCTTTTTTATTTTTATTCAAACAGGAAAGGAAAAATCGATTCCATCGAAATTAAAGTGGAACAACGAATGGGTAACAAAAAGGTATCCAATAGAAGAATTGTCAAATTAAAAAGAATAGTTCATGGTTTCTCTCGGTCAAAGACTCATCAGATACCTTTCAAAATTATTAATCAAATAAACACTTCTAGCATCCCACTCAAAAACCCGCTTGCAAATTCAAGATGTTATAAGTCTGGACTTCTCCCGCAGGGAGATCCCCAATCGCTCGTTCGCGCGGTAGAATTTAGTGAGAGAATACAAGAATTGTGCAACACTCTTGTAGAAAGGCATCACAGTGTTGTATCAGAATTCTGTTGCAATCTTGCTTTTGCCTAGAAAGTTTAATATGGCTTGAATCATGATAACAGCTATTTATTTTGATTGTAGGTCACGTTGATCCGCAATCTTGAGTCCTACGGGATCGATCCTCAAGAATTTGCACATAATGTGCAAATTAAGGCTGCATGTAGTACTTCAGGTAATATAGTGTCTTTGTATAGTGGGTCATTTTTGCTACCTTTTGATTCTGGAGTGTCTACAGTGGCAATATAAATTATTCTCACATCTCGTGCTTGTAACACTTTCTTCTTTCCTTTAAGTTTCTCAGCTTCCGGGAAAACATACTGCGCCCGGATTGCAGGTTTTAGTGCAGGGAAACCAAGTGGCCATTGTGGCGAAATTTCTCCTAGGTTAGTGTTTGATTATAAATATAACAGAAGAGAAATCTAGCTTTATTCTTGTAGTCCAGCAAATGTGCGTGGGATATAAGAAAAGAAAGTGCTCTACAAAAGGTATTCCTATCTTAGAACTAGATTCTGCCAACTAGAACAGTGGATTATATCGGCAGAATTGCGGTTTTTCTTGAGAATATTCTCTGGAAAACGCAGAATGTATTTGGAGAGCAAAAAGCTACACAGAATTTTCTGACGAACTTGAAGTTTATATTCCACTCTTTTTTTAGATGAATACAAGATCCCTAAGAGGTACATCAGTGGACTTGACATACTCAAAAGCGGCAAGAAAAAGAAAAAATAAATCTGATGATAATATTATTTTGAACTTATAAATTATGAAATAAAGATAAATTGGCCCTCTACATGGTGCTTTCCTCTGGTTTCGATTCGCTGAAAAGAAAAATTTATCATGTCTACAGAGAGTACTGAGGTGTGTGGGATACAATCATTTGTGATGACGGACACGAGCCGATAACAACAGAGTGGGATACCACAAGTATCCCACACAAAACTCGTGTTTAGTAGTGAGATAATTCCAATTCTAAGGACATTCCTAGGTATATTACCTAAGCACCGTTTCTAAGCTGGCTGTTCACTTAAGAGCGTAAGCTAACCCTGGGTAAGTCGCTTAGTGAAAACAAAATGCAATTTTGGCAAATATGCGGAAATAACCAACATTCCACTGTAGAATGAAGTTACTGTTTCAGTTATAGAAGCTTTCTATGTAGCGCTAAGTTAGTCCAATGAAAGCTCATCTATATCAACCGCTTGTTGCGTAATTTGTGTAAGGTTGTTGGCAATAAATTTACGAAAGCACTGTATCACTGTTCCAGCTGGCAAGAAATTCCTATAGCTCAAGAAATGGTTGGCAGAGAGATCCTGCATCGTTGCTAGAGAAGCTGCCGTATCCCCTGATGATGGGAAGTCTTCTTTGCCCTTCATCGTGCCCTTCCATAGTTCAACATCACCATGAATTGCATCAAGCATACGACGCCTCATGTCAGGCTCCGAGCTCATCCAAACCTTAAAATAGGTCAAGTTCCAGAAGAAGTCGAATACGTTGAGAACGTCTTTAGCATCGATATTAGAGTAATTCTGCCTAATTTCTTTCAAGCGTTCCACGATGGACCTCTCAAGGGGCTCCAAGGCTTCAAGATTGGAATCAGTATCGTTGTAAGCGATTTTTATCATCTCTTCACTTATCTTCAGGTAGATATCTTTCAGGTCATGGTATCGATATTCCGCACTCGCGCCATAAGTAGCTTCCTTGCTCTCGTTGTGATTGTTGTTCTTGTGTGGATGTTCTGTTGCATCATCATCAAACTGTTGGTGGTTTTTCTCCAACGAACTGCATGCTTTCCTCAGTTCTTCTTCTCCATTCTTAATTACTTCCGTTGCAAATTCCTCAGGATTTTCCATGATCTTCTTAACCATCTCGGCCAGGGGCTCGAGAATCTTTGGGTCTTTAATGTAGTCCACTCCAAACAGGTTGTATGATCTCACGAAGAAATGTCGTAAGTCCTTGTCTTTCAAAGCTTTCAACAGCTTGCCGAGGAGTTTCATCATACACTCGGCCCTCCTTTGCTCGGTCCACATCTCCGCCCCCGTCTCCTCTATCGTTTGTAAAAAGAGGTTCTTGAGATGGAATGATTCCAAACCTTCCGGACTGGAAAGATAAGCACGGTGAATTTTCTTTAGACAACGGTAGCACTCCCGTTGGATGTCGTTCATCTCTTGGCTCAGGAGGTATTCTGCATGAGAAAAGGAGATTCTAAAGTCGCAATCAGGATTTCCATTGTTCTTTGGTGGCTTCACCACCAAATGGACTCCTTCCTGAAGAACCCTGTCCACCATGTCTGAGGAAGGCCATTTGCGCCCTTGTTGGAACCAATCTTCAGCAACCTTCGGCCATCCACAGGATCGCAAAGCGGGAACAAAATCAGTTCCGGATGCCTGATGATAGGACTTCGTTCTTCTAATGCCGTTGGATGATTCCGTCTCAGTTGGGGCATTTCTTGTCGTTTCGTCCGTCTCTTGTAAGAGCAAATGTTGAAGCCAGTCATTATATAGTCTCCCTAGAGGCTCGGTCGATTGAGACTCTGCTTCAAAGGTCTTCTCTTTCTCTGATGCCTGAGTTTCCTTCGCCTCATTGCGCTTTTCTCTCAGATTTTTGCCGGTGGAGTCCAAATCTTTCCTTTCAGTTTCTTGCACAGGTATAACCTGACGTTTATCTGATGTGGAATGGCTCGTTGTAAAGGAGACTTCTCCACTTAAGCGTCGACCCTCATAGTTATTATGCAACATGGCACTTGAGGTTCCGTAGACACTATCTTGACTCTGTTGTGGAGAAACAAATTGTTCTTCTTTGCTTTCTTCAGCAGGGACCTGCCAGATAAAACCCACCTTCTCACCTAGCGATGGACCTTCTATCTCTCGAAATCTAGTTGTAAGCTCTTCTGCTCTATTGCTCAAATGGAGCTCTTGAAAAACGGCGGGAAGAGGCAGACCACTCCTTTGCTCTGCTTTTACCAAATCACTTATAAATTGCACAAAGTCACTCACTACTTCGGCGTGTTTCCTTGTGTAGTCGACTCCTTTTCCCATGCACATTACATGAGCCATCAAATCCCAGTCCGCTGCCCTTAGAGACCTTTTCGGAGACAAATTATCTTGGATATCGGAGGTTGTATACTCGTTGAAAATAGTCCCAAACTTCCGAGAAAAATTGATAGTGACGGCAGGACTCGAGGTTTTGTTCTTGAGGCAGGTGTTGACGTGTTCCACGGAAAGCTTCCCAAGAGGCATTGCGGAAAATACGCGCGTCAAACGGTCTACTAAATCAGGCAGTAAACTCCCATAAATTTTAGGGTGGAACTTTTTTATGGCCAAGGTGGCCAGGTATTGTGTACCGTCCGCAAGACAGGACTTAAATACGGGGTGGTCGCCAACTTTGATTCTCACATGCAGTGGATTGTCAGGCGAATATTCGAGAAAATCCTCAGGAATGACGAGGTTTTCAGAGGTCGGAAAGGCCATGATGTCTACATCGCCAATATCTTTGAGTTCCAGACACTTTAAACCTTCAACCGCGCTTCCATAAGGACGAAGTGTGATTTGACTATCCGAATTAACTTTGCTTAAAACTTCCGACATGTGATCTAAAAGACGAGTGTAATTGGCTTTCTCTTCCTTCAGTACCTGATGCGCTTCTTGCCATTGCTGCCCCATAGACTCGAATAATGCGTTGAGCTTTTTGGATTTTTCGTCTTCCTTCGTGGCAGCCATCTCAGTGAGTGAATAGAATCAAATCTCCCGATAAGCGTCGGGTTTACTGGGTTTACCGGGTTTACAAGTCTTCTTTTTGTAAACCCTCTAAGAGTGATATACATTTTTGGGAATTTCGGTTTCCAAGGAATATTATTTCTAAGATATTAACCAATGCCTAGCTTGTAACGAAGCTGTGGTGGTGGTCATAATAGATCAAATTGAATAATCGACTAAACTGACTATGAAAGAAATAGTAAAATACGTTTGTTACGCTTATCGCAACGGCTCACTCAACCGACTACCCACTGCGACAATAATTTAATGGAAAACAGCTCATATTTTATTCCAACCTGACCCTAAAATCGTTCCAGATACTTTCAAGTATACATCTGTCATGATTTCAGTTTCTGTCAGTTGTAAAGTAGCACTGAATTTGACGTAAATCGTGCGTTTACAAGCTCGTTTCCAGGGTCCTCTCTCTTCCTTCTCAATCCAAATCTCGTGATTGCAAAGCTTGTCAATTAGAGATATTTAGCTTTCTGTAGTACATGGAATAAGTATTTGGTTACTGCTCCATGGATATATACCCCAAATTCCACGACTAATAGCGTGTCTTTGCATTAAGTGGGGACTGGAAACAATTTTAGTCTTTAGTTTATCGAAAATAGGCAAATAGTACACTTTAATGTACAGCTACGGAAGAAAACAATCGGCGGAAAAATCCAACCACGGAAATTCACATTTCCTAAAATAACCTGTGTTGTCCTCTTTTTTTCGAACTGAGGGGGTGGGGGACTGTTTGACAGGCGAGAGCAAGAACTACCCCAAGTATCTCGCCTCAAATCAAACATGGCGGCTCGAAGAAGGTTCTAAGTTTGTGACGTTCCCGGTGAGACACACGCGGCGCGGACAAAGAAAACCGTGTTGTAATCAAGCTGTCCTCGCCCTCTGCGCGTTAAGGGTTCATTGATTCTATCAATTTTAAAAATGACAATCTCTTGACAACAACGCGTTTGCTGCAAATGAAGTCATTTATTCACATAGCGAACTAGGGTGTTTGAACTGAAGGCAAATCCTCCTTACTGTATCACAGCTAAATTTTTTAATTAAGGTGATGAAAATAAAAGAAATGATCATCAAAGAAAGAACTTGATTGTTAAACAAATTCTCCAGGTCTGTACCAAAGGAAATATATGGAGAACTATATGGAGAGTATGAAATCTGATACTGCTTTATGATGTTACAGAACTAGTCAATAACTGACGTAATTGTAAACATAATCTTAAACAGTAAGAAAGCGAAAAAAGAAAAAAATTAAGATCTTACTGAAATAAAAAAACTTCACTGAAAGCACTATTTTGATTCCTCAAATTTGCTGTTAAAAGATGATAAATACTGTACAGGTAATGAGAAAAAAATTGCATTCCTTCAAAATTGTAAGTGTCTGAGAAGCTGGTAACTTGCAATGGAACCAAAAGAATCCATTTCACTTAATAAGTAATTATGGATGAAAGAATGAACTGTTACAAAGGCACATGCAAGCAATTGAAGCAAACCCAGGTATTACTTAACAGTAATAAGCTCCCAATGACATCAAAAAAGAATTTCCTCAAAATTCAACAAATTGAACAGCAAAACAGACTAATGTAGAAAGTTTTTCCCCAGTCACGTCTGAAAAATGTAACTCAACCAAGGGCCAAGAGAAAAATATCCCACAGAAAATTAAGGTAACCTGTTTGATCCTCTAGTTTGACTTCACTTGCATTAAGGAATTAATAATAGCAATAATAATAATAATAATAGTAAAGAAATATCACTACTACTACTACAACTACTAATAATAATAAAATGATTTTTGACACAATTGACTAAACCCATTTGGACAATCCAGAGTTTCAAATGGGTAGGTTCCTGAAACAACAGCATGCTAGCCTTAAATTAACTATCTATCTAAGGTGACAAAGGGACCTGCCTCGCTTTCTCTCAAAACATGGACCCACTTGTGCCACTCCTAATCGCACAGGTACATTTTGAACCCGAAACCCCTTTTACATTCAATGACTGGCTAATCCAGACTAGAAAAACCATAGCTGCTGCTGAACCTTTCTGCAATTTCTTGTTTAGAAGCTACAGACTACATATACATAAGAAACTCTACAAAGACTGAAATAATTGGTGCACACTGCAAGCAAGAGAAGCCACAAGTTATTCATCATTGTCATCATTACGGTGGCTATCATTGTCATTTAGTGCAGGTGAGACACTGCGAGACTTTTGCTCCATCTCCTCTGCCCCTGGTTTGTCCTCTTCAACTTGTTTCCCTGTTTCTTCCCTTCCATTACAGTCTTCTTTCTCTTGCTCTTGCTTTCTGTCAGGACCAGGACTAGTACTTCTAAAAATCAAAAACAACCCAATAACTTCTCTAGCCCTGAACAAGTTTACCTGAGAAAGAAGACTTTCTAATTTGCATAGTAACTCTTCAAACCTAGATCACTGTTTAACACAATTTAACACTCTGGGCCCAGTTGTTCAGGGAGTAGATAATGCTACCCAACATCCAGACAGGATGAATTGCTATCCTGTGGATAAGTGTGAAAAAAAAATTGTAATTTTCCATCCACTGGATTGAGATTTATCGACTAAATAGTGTTAACCCCCCTTCAAACAAGTGGGGGCTGCTGTACAACACAAAAAAGTTTTGTAGCGAGGATTCTTCCATACCTTTCTCTATTGGTTTTCTCTTTGCTTGGACTTTGTGAACGGCTCTTGCTGCGAGACTTTGAGCGAGATTTTGATTTTCTGTCCTCATTTGATCCAGAGCCTCTCCTCCTGAAACATGGGGAAAAAATGAAGATGGAGTGATGGCACCACCATTGAGTTTGAGGTCCATACTGTACAAGTTGAAGACTGAGCTTTTTGCACTCAAGTGTGAAGTCACAAATGCAACCAGATTAAAACAGCATTCTACAACTAACTGTACAGATTAAGAAAACAAGGGTAAAAATGTGCTTTCTGCTAAACAAACTTATCTGACCTTGGAGACAGAGAACGACTGAAACTGCGTCTTCGTTTGGGGGAACGAGAGCGGGATCTAAACAAAAATATTTGCAACATAGTTAGCTAATCATTCAATTGTCCATTTTCAAGGTATAAATTAATAAAAAAAATTGAGCTTCCAGAGAAAAATAAATTAGAGGTCAATGAAAACCAGAAATATTTACAACATAAAAGAAAACAATTTCTCTTAGCTATTGTGATTCCTGGATCTCACATTTTTCCAGATGGTTCCAGATTTAGTCTTATTTAGAGAAAAGAGACATTTAAACATTTATAAGTCATACTTACAGTGTATTTCTATTGAAAAAAGAAAACACTTCATATCCCTTGTAAAATCAATGTTTCTTGCATTAACAACAACTTTAATGTGTCACCTTACACAAACATGTCTTTTTAGGGGGAAAAACATTTTGTCTAATTCATTTAACAAAATTTCATTGTATTTTTATTTGATGCAACTCTGACAACACAAAAAAAATTCATGCTTTTTTCAAGAGTATTTATTATGCTTCACCCAAATTCAAGCACTCAAAAGAAAACTTAAAAAAGTTATGATCAACTATATGTTAAAGCTGTTATTTTTCTAACTATTAGTCAGAGAGAAATGCATTGCAGATGTAAGGTAACCTCATTTAAAACGCAAGAAAGATCAGATTACATTTTAAAGAAAAAATTCCTGCCTCCGGAATGAATAATCTCCTAACTTTTCAACTTAGCATCACATTTCATGAGCACAAACGGGTAATTGATATAAACTAAAAAGTTTTTACGACTATTGAATTTTAAACTGCAAGGACTGAAAAAAATTAAAGCTGAAGAAAAAAAGCCTAAATTTAGCAAAAACTTAAAGGTGGAAAACCTTCACATTTACCAAAATCAAAATATCTGAAGTTAAAATAAACATCATGTTAGAGACAACCTCCAACTAAAGGTGAAGGATCACACAATCTAATTAATTTTAAAGGTAATGCAAGGACGAAGTTTGTAAATTAATCTTTTTCTGTTTCTTTTATCATGTAAAGCAGGGTCCGAAATTGCAACCAGCTGGTAAACAATGCAAAAAATTGGCTATTGGCAACCAAAATTTCAATGCTTATTGCCAACAGGCAAATAACTGAATTCTTGAAAATGCTCATCATGCAAACTAATATCAAGAAATAATACACTTGCCATTTTCTTTCATTGTGCTCTTAAACACTCAACTGACAATTCCTCATTCATGAAGAAAAACAAAGTTTCAGGGCCACTAGGCACCCACATGAAAAAGTTAATTTTGGACCCTGCAAGTCTTGGACCCTGCAAGTCCTGAATCCTGAGGCAAAATTTTCACACAAAATTTAATATTCAGTTGGAAGAATAGGCATTGAAGAAAACTATTTAGGTCACAAAAAAAAACAAAGAGATTGGTTAATGCAAGTTTGATGCATCGGAGAGATAAGCCTCTGGTTTTGGAAGGCATCAATATCACAAGAATTACCTTAAGTTTATACCTTTTACCATAAAATCAGCAAGCATGTTCTCTACAATGTTCTCTTTACATTTCATACGATGCTGAGAAGAGCTTGTTTAGTTCATGATCATTTGCTATACTCTCCTGACCTTAAATGTTTGATTCAGGGGTGATATTATAAGGAGAAATTAGATGCTAGTCACTCTTGGGTGTCAAGGGGTTAAATATTAATAAAAAATTGATTTTAAATTGTTACCTATTGCTTAGACTACAGATTTTAGACAATCTGCATTTTTCAGGATTTTTTTTCTTTTCAAACTGCAATTTACAGATTGAGATGAATGACAGATGCTACTGTGGAAAAATTGGTACTTACTCACTGACAAAAGTGACAGAAGTGACGCTGTGAAGTGCGCACTTAGTCTGTCACAAGGGAAGTGATTTGTTTAACCGTGCACGTTCGTGGGTAGAGAAGCTAAAAGCATTATGCTTGCAGTCGGAGAAGATGGTTGAAAGCATGATGCTCGTGGACGCCGCAGGGGAGAGTAGAGTAGAAGAAGCACACTCAGGGTGGGTAGAATCACCTCTGAAGGTGTAGGCGACGCACACACCGCTTGCCAGTTGATTTCACAACTGACGCAATATTTATAAAATCCTGATATATGAAACAAAACTCTGTATTATTAGTTAACAGTGTCTTGCGGGAGAATACACCCAACTTGTCACATACCATCTACAACTGTTTTGACATTTGATGCATTTGATTACATGAAAACGAAAAACATAAAATAACAAGGGTAAAGGTATCATAAACATATTAATAAGTTTAACTCTTTGGGTATACCAATCTTTGGGGTTTTTTTGTGGGGTTACACTTGGAAAAAAATTCACAAAGGACTTCCTCGAAATCAGCTCTATGTTCAGGGAAACAAAATGTATTGTACGACGATCAGAGATGGAAAATGAAAGAAGCTCAATAAGTTTGACCACAGTTGCCTTCGCTTCAGTATAGAAGTTACTCTTTAGTCCGATTTTTCCTCATGCACTAAGAGTGATATGGTACAAGATTTCGATTACCTCAAGGATGAACAAACAACCTCATGTGAGTGTAAACTTACCGTGGACTGCGTGATCTTGATCTTCGCCGCTCTCGATCGCGGTCTCGACTTCCTCCCGCCGGTCGACGTGTACAAGCACGAGCGTAATGTCCAATCCTTCCACAATCAAAGCATTTCTCTGTCAATCCAAGCCGTGTAGCTCTTCCGCCACGGCTTGGACCTCGAGCAAGCTCAACACGAATCCGTTCTCCGCATACTAACTTTCCATCCATTTCATGGATCGCGTCATCGGCATCGCGTGAGTCTTCATACAGAATGAACGCAAAACCTGGAGGGTTGCGGGCGACCCATACGTCGCGAAGAGGCCCGAATCTCTCAAACTCGCGTTCTAGTTCCCGCCTGGAACCCCTACTTCCCAGATTTCCTACGTAAACTCGCGTCATTTAGAAGTGAAATGCAGGTAATTCATGAGAAAATATCCAAAGAAAAACTTTGTTCGAAGCAGGTGATACATGCTATCCCATAAGCCTCTAGGTTGAAAATGAACTCCCGGATAACAGGCTTGGTATCTAGGCCAAAGATGGCGGACGTTTTAAGTGCAAGTAAGTGAATTACTGGACAGCTTACGCTGATCTTCTCAACTAATATGGAAGACGAACGGATCACTGCTCTAATGAAATATGTCCGCGGAGAAATAAGCTTTGAGCAGTGGATCGAAACAGGGGGAGGTGGATCGTGCGAGGCAGAAACGGAGGACATTGGCCTTCAAGATGGCGAGGAGGTCGGACGAGGGGAAGAAAGCCAAATACAAGCAGTGGAGAGTGAATACAAAAGCGAACCTACTGGTAAGTTATTTTGCTTTAATTTTTGTTGATTATTGATAATAACAGTCTCTTTTTGATGACCCTTCAGAGAGAAATTGTCAACCATCCCATGCTCCTCATGATCATGGGCAGACCTAGTGGGGTGGGGTGGGGTGGGGTGAGGGGTGGCGCGGGTTGGGAAAATGCAATCAATGAGGCCATAGCACCTAGGCCCCTTTCCCACCTCCATCAACTTATGCCCTGCACAAGTAGAAAAAAATCCATAAAAACATTGACACTAGCACACCACAGGAGGCTCAAAAGTAGAGCTTCTTGCACCATGCTATAATCAATTTTTTTTCATGGATTTTTTTTTCCACTTCTGCAGCTGATTTTTCAGAAAAGGAGGGACTGCTCTTAGTCCATAGGAGTCCATGTTGAAGGTACCTAGGAGTTAGGGACAAGATTTCCTCATAATCCCACACTTCCTCCATATCTTACATGCTGTTGTTTGATGACAGAAAACAAGGGTGAAAACAGAAGTTTACCTTGAGGCTATAGTTTAATGAAGTACTGCAAAACCTCAAGTCAGGTGATGACGATTGACCTTCTGTAAGGTACCTCATATACTACACAAAGCAGCATGCCTGGTTTTTTTTTTTTCAGAGACGATCACTGTTCTTGTATCAGAGCCTATGTTTGCTAAATTGGCAGAAATTGGATCCACAGTAGAACCAACCACAGGTCTCCCAAGTGAACAGCATCAGGTTTTAGATGGTGCCCCAGATAAAGGTTTACCCAATATGCAGTTACAGACGGCATCCCAACCATCAGTGAGAATGACAGATCTTTTGCTTCAAGGAGCTGCTGCAAAAAGTGCTAAGAAACATGGCGGCACTGGTGTTGATGAATTCATGGAGGAGATTCCTGTCCAAAAGCGGCGAAGAGCTGGACGTCGTAAATTGTATGAGTTACCTCCAAAATTAAAAAAAACCATGGGTCAAGCTAATATTCTGTGGGCAAGAGGAGAAATCGAGAAGGCTAAAGGAATCTGTATGGAGCTAATTCGACAAGGTACTCTGTCAATTAAGTGGAAAATTGGAAATTACAAATATTAAGTACCAGTATATTATAGTTGTGAAGCAAGAAATTTTTTGTGTGGCATCTTTAAGATACTTTTCTTGAAACTTGCAAAGCTTTGATGAAGTGTGCTAAAATTTTCCTTTGATAAAGCTCATTTTGTAATTGCTAATAGTTTGTCACTTACTAGGGACCTTCTAAGCCATGCTTTTTAATGTCATGCAACACACATGTGGGTTTTATCCTAAAGAATACCAGTGTAGGAGACCTTTTATCACTGTGACTCAAGCTTATGCATTATTTCATTTCATTATTAAGCTGTACTTTAACTGACACAAAATTACACGTACCAGTAACAATCCTTTCATGTTTTCCTATGCCAATGTTGTGATCTGAATAACAATTTTCAGTTCCAAAGTGTTCAGAACCTTTCCAGACCTTAGGAATGATGTATGAAGAACAGGGAGACCAAGAGAAAGCATTGCAGGTAGTACTGGTAGTGGTTTTTGCTGTTCTGTGATTTGATGGAAAGAACCAGTCTCTGATTAAATAGATTCCTCAGTCATAAGCCTTTTACTGATCTTTTCTCATTGAAAAGATTGACTAACATCTAATGTCTCCTTACAAGGTCACCCTGAATCACACATTAAGGTCGTAAAAATGAAGAAATTATGACCTACTTAAGGAGCTCTTGATTGTTAAACAAATTCTCCTTGTTAGCACCTTAGGAAATGTATAGAGAACAGTATGGAGAGTATGCATACTGATGTTAGGGTGGAAAGCAACAAATGATAGAAAATGTTTTATTTATGACAGTTTTTCCTCATTGCTGCATATCTCAGCAAATCTGGAGATTTGGAGGAATGGGTTAAGCTAGCAATGATGTCCCTGGAACAAAATAACTTGGATCAGGCATTAACTTGCTATAATCAAGGTAACTAACTAAAGATATATGATATTAATGAGATGTATTTAATTAATTTTGTGCCAATTCATATCAATTGAAGATATTCACTGCGAGGATGGTCAGTCTTGCATTGGGTCAGGTGTAACAACAACAAACAACAACAACAACAAATTTATTTAAGCTTAATAAGAAAGTTACAATGCTTGGGCCTGGAAGTAGCTAGGGCTATTCAAGGCAGACACAAGAGAGAAAAATTAAAAAAAAAAAAAGAAAAGAATTTTATAGAAAATGAATATTTACATGTATAAGTATAATATATATACAAACGAATGGTGTAGCCACCATGAACATTGTAAGAGCACATGTTGGATGGGTCAGAGTACATAAAAACTGTACCTAATGATGATGATATCTGCCTACTGATGATATCTGCCTACTAGGAGGCAGTGTGGCCGAGTGGTTAGAGTGTCGGACTTGAAATCTGCCGCTCCCGGGTTCGAGTCCCACCCTGACCACTGGATTTGTTTCACGGTAGCCCCGAGTTCAGATCCTTGGCCACGCTTGTAAATAGCCAACTGGTTTGCCTCCGGCCAGTTGGGGTTCTTAATGATGTTCGTAATGATGTTATGTTCAATTTAGACCATTTGTTTCATTTGTTTGCAAGGACCACATTGGAAACTACTGGTTCACCAGTAATTGTGTAATCCTATAAAAAGATTTTTTCTTTTTTTTTTTTTTCTTTTTTTTTTTTTTACTGGGCTCAGTATAATTATAAGGATAACTTGATGAAATATTTCCACAAAACAATACTAACAATGTTTGTTTGACAATACTACACCAGAAATTCAAAGCTGAAATAAAATTTTGTAGTTATGAAACCAAAGCTCACATTTCACCCATTTTCTACAGCTCTGAAGCTGGAGCCAACAAATTTAAATGTTTTATGGGACAGAGCAGCTTTGTGCTATCAAATGGGAGATCAAAAGAAAGCTCTGGAATTTTATGAATCTGCTTTAAAGGTAATTTTGCCGGCTGGTCATTTGTTCATTTCATTGGTGGATAAACTCAGTAAACTTATCTAAACCACAGAAAGATGTTTGTAGTAGAAATCCACAAACCAAGATATTCGCACTTTTACTAGCAATTCACTAAAGGAAAATGTATGTAAATGAGTTAAATATACAGAACAGGAAAGCAAAATGAAATACTTGTAAATAAAACAGACAAAATGACGGACAAAATAACAAAACTTACAAGATTATGTGGCAACTACGATGACTAAAACATAAGGACAAGGGTGACAAGAAAACTATGGTAGAAGAAGCTATGCCAAACAACAAAAACAGTGCATAAAAAATGAACACGAAAATATGAAATGTGACATGACCAAAAATGACTGGTGAACCTGATAAAATAACAAATATACACGGAACAACTGAAAATGGAAAACAATGTACAAAAGGTGTGAATTTGTAAATGAAGGTGAGGCGCCGTGACCACAATGTTTTCCATGTAGTCATGAGTGAGGGACAAAGAAAATTCTGAGTTCCCATGAGGAATCAAACCTCAGACCTTGGATTCCATGCTCCCTTGCTCTACCACTGAGCCACGGAGACTCTATAGTGAGCAAGGCCCATTGTGAAGTTCACATTTGACACATGCCCTTCATACTGCTAGGATCGGCAATGTCAAAAGAATCATGTTTTTGTAAAGAGCTTAAAACTTACCATCCTACTTATTCTTTATCTAAACCAATTTAATTGGTTGTTGATTATTAATTTTAAGTAATCATGATTAAGAATTCTTATATTTGATCATGAATTCCTGCAGGTTGCTAAGCAGGTTGAAATGTGTTTATACAGTAATTTTCCTTGATTTGTTTTTGGTTTGTTGATATACCACCAATGACAGTATTAAAACAGGAATTTTTACCCACTTGTAGAATGTTCCTACAGATGATGGGGCAAAGTTTGTTGAGTTGTCGTGTGAAATGGCTAAGGTGAGTATCTTTGTTTCGTTAGTTTTTTTCAGTAGGTTAGTTCTGCTCTTCACAAAATACAGGGTCACAAGACTGACATATAACACAACAGTTGTATCAACCAAGAAGGAACAATCTAGCCTGGAAGCAAGCCCTCATTTATAAGGGCTGAGGCATACGGTGTTTGGCTGCAGATAAGCTTTGAGGCCTCAAGCAGGGCTAGTTGGTCAGGGGCTGAAGAAGTCTGTCACTGATAACGAGGTTATTAGTGCCACACCTCTTGCCAGCTAGCATTGCATAAGGTCCCAAACTTTTTCATGGGCAGGGAAATGCTTGTACTGAAGTTCTAATCATGTGGGTTAGTTGGCAGACCATGTACAATTCATAGGATCAAAATAACGTTTTACAACGTACAGTTTCTTGGTAAAGAAACCAATTGAAAGAGTTTCTTGTACATTGTCCAAAGTTACTCTTCACAGGAAGTATTTGTGAATTATTTTATTTTGTCAGTTATACCATGAAAACAAGTCTCTGGATGAGGCTATCAGAGTATTGCAGGCTGCACTTTCTAAACATACTGATCATGCAAATAACCAAGGTAAATTGTTTGTTTTCTTGTATGCAACATGACAGATTTAAGAGCTCTTTACCAAATTTACCAAATTTTACTGCACTTTCTAAACATACTGATCATGCAAATAACCAAGGTAAATTGTTTGTTTTCTTGTATGCAACATGACAGATTTAAGAGCTCTTTACCAAATCCATTAAACAATGATGCATGGTAGATGTTTTCACTTGGCTTTTCAGTTGTTTGTTTGTTTGTTTTTCTGATATGGTAGTGTATGACAGTATAGGTTATTTGGTTCCTATTACTGATCATGAACTACATGTATAACGGTGACATGTTTTTTACTGCCGGAAGGAATTTCTTCATCAATTATCATGTGCTTAACTGAAGAACTTAGCTTAATTTGCCACAATGAAAACTACAGATTGTGATGAAAAATGTTGCATGGTATTCTTTTTTACCTGCTTACTATTTGTTTTTAGCAATTAACATGTTGGCTGACCTTCACATGACATCAAAAGATTACAAGCTTGCCTTTGAGGTAAATATGCCTCGTGCTTTATAAGACTAGATATAATTCCCAAAACTTGTCACGCATACAATAAAAATGTGATAAATATACGTCAATTAACGTCATCTTCTGACAGTAAGTTTTGGAGCTTTGTTGTTTTTCACCATTGATTCGTAGCCTATGTGCTTCTTGCTGTGTCCATGTAAAATTGAAGGGGAAATGAAACGGTGCATAAGTCACAGTGCAGACCTCAACCACAGTAAATAAGGGGGATGTTTACTTAACCAAACGTTATTCTCTGAGAGTGAGACTGAGGGCCAAGCTGCTTATTTTACTTCAGTCACTTAAACTACTATCATTGTAAGTTGAAAAGTGTTTGCTATTTATTGCAGATGATTTCAAAGTATTGTGATGTCAAACATGAACTCATGTCAGATGACACAGGGGAATCACCTCTGACGTCATTTTCACAGTTCATGAGTCCAACTCAAGAGAGAAACACTTCAAGATCTCCAAAAAAAGACGGAGATGAACAGAAACGCAACTATATTATACCTGAAGACCTTCCCATTGATCTTCGTGTCAAGTTCGCCGTGTGTCTCATTCATCTGAGGCAGTTACATGCAATTAAGGTATGGCATATGATGATGAAACAAGAAATGACGATTATCATCAACCTCGTCCCCAGGATTCTCCTCCTTCCTCCCTCGAGAGGGTAAGACAGAGGACCCTGGGAACGAGGTTAAAATTTCATTTTTACCTGTTACAATATAAGATCACAATTTCTTTTCCCTTAAAAACGGTTGTTCTAGTTGTTAATTGTTAATCTAGGTAACCGATCCAGCTGGATTCGAAAGGTTGCTGAACATTCAGTCTGTGCTGTTTGGGTTTTATCAACAATTACTATTGAGTTAGTTACTTAACGTGCATTAAGAAATCAACCTGTGTTGAGTGGTCATTTTTGCGGAAGGAAGAGTCCGAATTCGGATAGAAGTGTCCGATATCTGTCGAAAATGACCGAAATCGAACGGAAGTGACCGAAATCGGACCGAAGCGGACGGAGCTCCGCGGATGTCGGCTTAAAACAGGTTTCTCTGTATCCGAGTTGGTCAACACAAGGTATTCAACTTTTTAATTGTTGGATATCGTCTGGCTACTTGTTCGTACTTAATGGGAACGTCATGGATTTGAGTACTTGAGCTTTCTACGCCTTTTTGTTTATTGTTGTTGTTTGTTCAACAGGAGATTCTTGCACCGCTGTTTATGGAGACAGTGGAGTCAGCAGGTGACTTGTATATTGATGTTGCTGAGGCTTATGCAGAAAATGGTGAGACAATTTTTAGTTTTACCTTTATACGAATAAGGTTTGAGGAAACGAGGTAGAGACCAGCTAACACTATTCTTGTTGTTTTCGGATAAAGAATTGATTTGTGCCAATTAAACTGAGAAAAGTTTGGGCTAAATGTGCCAAACAGCAAACAAATTTGCACATGCTACTACGTATAATCGTGGGACCTCGTCGCCTGACCTGGACTAACAGTATAGTAGTCGAAATGTTTGCTCAACAATGGATAGCTTCTGCCTCACAAGACAACGCTGGAACGTTCTTTCAATGTCTATATAATCACAATAAACGAACACACTACTTTTGCCGAGCTAGGATTCTTGTAAAAGTGGACAAGAACAGCTGTAGATAAATTTTGAAACAGTGTGGTCATTACTTATGGATAGTTGCATCAGCACAAGTATTTTAGCTTTATGTAACTTTTTTGTGTTAAATGTTTTGTAGGTGATTGCGAAGAGGCGTTACCGATCCTTGATATGCTGATAGCGACAAAGAATTTTTCCCTGGTAGGTGGTATTTTCCCCTCGTCCTTTTATTCTTCCGTGCTTTATCTTTCACGTTGATTACAAATTCCCCACTAGTGCTTGTTGAGCTGAGGTTTTTTTTTTAAAAAAAAAAAAAGAGTGACACAAGGTTTATACGTGACCTGTGATCAATAATGGTAAATGAACTGAGTGGAGTGCAATTTAGTCTGAAATCGTATGCGTTATTTGAAATCACGAGTATGATTTCATACCAAAATTGCACTCCACTCTGTTTTACATTTAGTTACATCTATTTTGAAATCGCAAAATTCAGTCGCTCAATACAAGTTTTATTTAGTGTGGACAAACATTTCTTTGCCGTCTTCTTCAAAACAACAACGTGAAATCGCCAGAATTTGCGTTGTTTGAGAACAGAAACCTCGACGGCAAGTTATTTTTAAATAAGTTATTTTTAAAAGTTTCCAGTGGGAACGTTATGCTGAAGTAGAGGTGGAGTGCCGTAAGAAACGGCGAAGACGTCCTATAAATTCAGTTTTAGGGCAACGTCTTCCTCGGCGTTGCTTTCCTGACTGCTAAGATTACCTATTATCAACTCGATTGATAAAGCCAAATTATCTTGTAATACCCCCACTGACGAAGCACCTCAGTTACTTTAGAAACTTACCCTCCCCTCCCCCCCTTATTCATTTTGCCGAAAAACAACAACAATAGTTCCTCTACCAATTGTAGGCTGGGGTGTGGCTGAAAAAGGGAGAATGTCTGACTTCACTGGGCAGATTAGAGGAAGCCGCGTTAGCTTATTCTCAAGTCGTTAGTTTGGCTCCAAATCACCTGGATGCTCGTCTTGTACTGGCCTCCCTTCATCAACAGCTGGGAAGACCCAACCAGGCTCTGGATGTGTTGTCAGGTAAGTGACTCAAAGCGGACCGGAAGCTCCAATGGATTCAATTTATTTACGTGGCAACACGTGTTTTATTACATATTGCAGCATATTTCCTTACATATGTCGCATATGTGAAACTGAAGAGATGTTTGGTAAATCTACTCAGAGGGCAGGGACAGTATCGTTCGAAATTGGACACTATGTTCGTCCGAATTGGACGCCATAGACCACAATTGGACACCATCGTCTACAATCGGTCGCTCTCGTCCGAAATCGGACACACCATCATCCGAAATCGCACACACCATCATCCGAAATCGCACACACCATCATCCGAAATCGCACACACCATCATCCGAAATCGCACACACCATCATCCGAAATCGCACACACCATCATCCGAAATCGCACACACCATCATCCGAAATCGCACACACCATCATCCGAAATCGCACACACCATCATCCGAAATCGCACACTTTCGCCCCAAAGTGGACTCTATCGTCCGGAATCAATTGTGTGTCCAGCTTTCCTTTTACCCTTATCCAAATCTGTTCTTTCGCCGCTTTTCCTTTTATTGTTTTTTTTGCGACCTTTAAACTCGTAGCTGATCCTAGAGGAGAGGGGACAGGAGATTCTGCTGAGGACGAGGTAGCCATGGATACGAGTTCTGTGAACTCCGAATGGACTGAAACAGAGCCTGCAGTACAGCCTCAGGTTGGTTGACCCCTGACCTTTGTCATGGTTTTAATCCTTGACCTTACCACAATGACTAATTCACGTAAATGGTTTTTGATTGAATGACAGTAAGTTTTCCTCGCTTTTTGCAGGATTTTCGTTTGCTTTTCCACAAGTGTGCATTGTTACACTCACAGAGTCGCATGAATGAATTTTTGGAGGCAGGATTAGAGATGTTTCGTTTGTTTTTCATCGATGTGTATTACATTAAAGATCTAACAGGTTTGTGAAAAGTCGCATAATTGTTTTTTTGTTTTTTGTTTTGTAGTTACGAAATCAGACGTTATAAGCGCCTGTGATTTATTTGCAATTTCTTTTAGACATGGCCTTGAAGTCAAGTAAATTTAGAAGGGAATTAAAGCAAAAGGAAGCGTTTGAACAGGACGAGTCGCGGTACCGCGCAAGTAAGACATTATTCACTAAATATATCTTATTAACCAAGCGCGAGGGCCGTACTGGGAGAATATTGGTTAATAAGAGATTTATTATACGACTGAAGTTCAAAGGGACACAAGTGCGGTATCATTCGGGACCATTCGGGACAGTGCCTGGTTCAATACTGAGAGAATATTGACCGGCAATAGAGCATTTTGATTGGTTAATTTTATTTATTCGTCGAAGGGCTAACGCTCGAAACGTCAGCTTTTGGAATCGTTACGGTGGCCAATTTACCACTTCAACTTTGTTGATATATCCGAATTATTACGATAGAAAAGTTTGTAAGGACGACTAGTTCGAGCTCTCAAGCATCACTGTTTACATGGAGAGAACGTGACTCAGTAGTAAGATGATTTATTAAGGTTATTAGAGTTATTAGAGTTATTTTTATTCTTATCTTTTATTACTATAATAATTGGGAAATTTTTGGTTGCTTTAGGTGTCGCGGCCTGTAGTCGAGGGGACACTGGACTGAGAATTGAGGAGTGGTGGGAAATGTTTAAAAATGTAAGGAACATTGTTAACTTCTTGGCAAATTTTCTCGTTCGATTGATTAATTGATTGATTGATTGATTGATTTGAGAAATCGTAGAGACTCTATAAGTTAGAGGTAGAGCATCTGAACGCGGACTCTCATGATCTCAGTTTGGGCTGCTCATAGGGGCTTACAATTTTTTCTTTGTCTCACGCGCGTGAGAAGGCGCAACACATCTTTCTTTGTCTCAATATCGAGCTTAAACAACAAAGAGGCTCGATTGTACATTACAATTGACAAAAGTCCGTTGTTTGATGTCCAGTATTTGTTTCTTTCTTCCCAGGTTGTATCAAATCTAAGTGGCCTCAAGCGGCACTCTGAGGCACAGCATATGGTGTTGTGTGCGCTGGCCTCTGATCGCTTCTCCGACTCTTATCAGACAGAACTGGTCTTCATGAGTATTGTAGCGTTTTACCTCAACAGAGAGTACAAAGTAGCCTTTGACGCAACAAAACTACTCATTGCGAGGGACAAAAAGAATCCAGTCTTATGGAATATACTTTCTCGAATTACCGCCAGATCTGGGGACAGCAGACATCAGCGCTATGTTTTGAGGCTTTTAATTAAAACTCCTGATGAGTTTCCATTAGTTATGTTCAGCGGTCATAATGCTCTGGTTAGCGGAAGTTACCGATTCGCAGTAGGTAGGGGTCCTTCCGTTACAGGCTAAGTATTTTAGAGCGGTTCAACCGAGTATTGTGAATCAGTTGTAGCAGCCAATCACTGCGCATGTGGGTGACTGAGTGCACCAGTCAGGAATAAGAGAAGCTGCACGGGAGCAGCTTCAGGGGCGGGAAAACTATGAGGTTTGAGCAGCGAAAGCTTCTTAGTGTAATGCGAAATAATTTGGATATATCAACAAAGTTGAAATGCGTTAGCCCTTCGCTCCGACGAAGGGCTAACGCTCGAAACGTCAGCTTTTATAATCGTTACGGTGGCCAATTTACCATTTCAACTTTGTTGATATATCCAAATTATTTCGTTACCCACCCCCCCCTCCCCCGACGCAGCCCCAAACAGTTTCTTTCGAAACTATCAGCCTTTATTTATTAGTGTAATGCCAGCTTTTTAAACCAATTACAAGTATAATTTGGGAAAGTAAACGTCATTCTCAGTCACGAGGGGTAGTCGAGGAAAGAAAGAATCTGTTCTTTTAGGGGTGAGGTGCTTTTACAAGTGAATTTTCTGGCCAAATATCTTCTTTTCTTTTTTTTAAATTTCAGGCGAATACGTTCGAGCTTTCCGCCAAACCCCAGAGGATCCACTGATCTCGCTATGCTTAGGCCTGCAGTACATTCACTTAGCTTGCCAGCGATTTCCTAGAAACCGACACTTTTCTGTTGTGCAGGTAGCCTGTTTTTTCAGCTGGATATCAAATCGTTAAAACAAGGAATGTTTGGTTTTAGATATTAAAAAGAGAATCTAATCTTTTTTGTCAATAGGGTATCATCTTTCTTTTTCAATATCTCGGTCTTCGGGGCGAATGTCAAGAGGCGTTTTACAACATTGCACGTGCTTTTCATCAGATTGGTAAGTTTCTCTATGTTTGAGTTTAAAAATTTCCTTCATAGATGGCAGGCCCAATGGTTCCTTATCTGTAATCTTATAAATTAGCCGTTCTTTCTCCAAGAACATGTTTAAAAACAGCAGAATGTTCACTCAAAAGCGAAACCAGGGCAGGCTTATTTGTAGGCACATAGATACACTTCACTCAATGGTTTGACATGAAACTCGGAAGTATCTTTTGCGAGTTGAGTATTATTTTTCCCGAGCCCCGAAAGGGGAGGAAAAGTACGGGTTGTCACTGGCAAGGCGACGTAAAGAAAATAACGGGGATGGGTGCACAGGGAGGTGACTTACTTAGGGGAGTGGGGAATGCTTCTCAAGATTGTATGTACCTCATGTACCTTTTTTTTTTAGTGTTCATTATGTCTTTTTTATTACAGGTCTTCTTCAGTTCGCTGTCCACTACTACAACAAAGCTTTGGAATTCCCTTTGCACGAGGCCTCCAAAACCGACGGGAGTAACCCTGTCAAGGTATTGCTGGTCAGCACTATAGAATGTTTTCAATTCTCAATTCTCAATTTTCAACTCTCAATTATCAATTTTCAACTCTCAATTATCAATTATCAATTCTCAATTCTCAATTTTCAATTCTCAACTCTCAATTCTCAATTATCAATTATCAATTATCAATTATCAATTATCAATTCTCAATTTTCAATTCTCAATTTTCAATTCTCAATTTTCAATTCTCAATTCTGAATTTTCAATTCTCAATTTTCAATTCTCAATTTTCAATTCTCAATTTTCAATTTTCAATCCTCAATTTTCAATCTTCAATTTTCAATTTTTAATTTTCAATTTTTAATTTTCAATTTTAATTTTTTCAAGTTTCAATTTTCAATCTTCTATTTTTTCACGCGTCATTCTTTTATTTAGTTTTCAGAAAAGCACGATCTCCATAGAGAAGCAGCGTTTAATTTGTCTTTGATATATCGAGCAAGTGGAAACGAGATCATGGCCAAAGAATTGTTAATGAGTCATTGTTGGGTGTGAAGGACCATTTCGATAAACTTACTGCTCGTTGTGGGAGATGTGATGGCCGATCAGATAACACGCCGGTTCCAGTTCGAGAGGCGTGGGTTCGAGACCTAGTGGAGAGCATTGTGGTTGTGAGCAATACTCGCTCCATGCCTATCTCCACCTAGGAGTCTTAAATGAGACTGGTGAACTGTCAGGGAAGATGATTATTTTCTGGATGGTAGCCTTTGATGAATCACCAATGGAGTCAAAGGCAAGCTCTGTAGCCTGGTGAACCATGTGCCTCTAGTGCGGACCAATGTTCGTGCGATAAAAACTTGTATCACAAAAAATATATTTATACGTAAATATGTATTTTATATTATAGATATTTGTACATAAACGAATACGGCATTAGAAATAGAGAAAACGCCGTAGACCAAGCAAAATATTATTTAAAATGAAATTTTTAGTGCTTGTCTCAATTTTCCAAGTTGTTGTCTCTTCGTGTAAGAGCACTGTAAGCAAAGGGAGGTCCATTTTCTTTGC
This sequence comes from Stylophora pistillata, assembly GCF_964205215.1. Lineage (NCBI taxonomy): Eukaryota > Metazoa > Cnidaria > Anthozoa > Scleractinia > Pocilloporidae > Stylophora > Stylophora pistillata. The sequence goes on from NC_142529.1 coordinate 30,740,695, forward strand.
CATCAATCAATGTTTTTAAAGTACTTTTGATCCATAACTACATAAGGGGATCAAAAGAACACTGTTCTGTTTCAGACTTGCTTTGAGCATCTAGAGTGGGCTTGCGTTTTCTAGAATGTTCCTCATCCAAGCTTCTTTAAACTGTGCGTAGACGAAAAATGTAGTTTGCCCAAAGCGCGAGAAACTGGGCGCGAGCGGGTGACTGAAGAAGAGGCAGCTTTTATTCAATACAGTTCAATTAGTTCTACATGAAGATGTGTGTTCATATGATGATTGCCATTCTAGGTATAAGCTGATATGCTACGAATTTTTAATTCTTACTCAGCTTTTGTACCAGATTTCTCGTCCTTATTCTGATGAACACGTGTAAAGAAGAACTTCTGTTGAATAAATAGCCAAAGGGTTGAACTGTTTTTCTGCTTTTGCAAAACATTTATCTCACATAGTAGAATTCAATTGCAACATTACTTCCCGTGTTTAAATACTGGGAAATAAAAAACGCCAGAGCGAATATTTAACTTGGGCATAAAACTTGATAAAAACATACTTCCCTAGCTCGCTCCATAAAATCACAAATGAATATGCTTCCTTTACAAGAAAGCAATATATAATATATAATATATATTATATAATATAATAATATATGATATAAATCTGACTTCTGCGGTCTTTGTTGAGTGTTCTAGAAAATGCGATCTTGAAGTGGAAAATGATATTTCAAAAACTAAACATTTCATTTGTGAAATGATGCCAATTATTTCATTATCTTATTCGTAAAGGAAATTTTTTCTTATCACACTGAAGTTAAACAAATGAGTCATTCATCACAGCTTATTCTGTATTACTTCCTTGTTTTACTTCGTTTAATTTGCTGCCTCATCCGTCAATTTCAAACCTGCTTGATTTAAATCTGTCGGCGCGTGAACTCTTAAATAAAAATCAAAGAACTGGACTTGTGCACCTTTACAAAAGTTTTTTTATTTGCAACTCAGTTTTTTTAAAAGCTGTTGAAAGCATAATGAATAAACATTGCTTTTGACATGATCGAGAAACGGTAAGGCAAATCACATTCGGTTTCATGAGGAACGATTTCTCCTTCATCCTGAAAAAAGTACTGCGTTGTCATTTGTGTAAAAGGAAGAGAAGAGTTTAAGTGTAAATGTATATATTTTATTCACTGAGAGTTTTTGTAACTTAATCCACAGTAGTTTCAAAGTTAACTGTTTGTCTTTAATAAATGACTACGAGTTTGGTCAAGTTTCATCGGCGTTAGTGTAACAGAACATATTAATTTCTCCCACTATTACCTCGATATCATTATATTATTCACCATGATCTAGTCTCAAGAACGTTTGGTTTTTATATTTTAAAAATATTTTTGTCTTGTAGATAGCACGATTTAATTGCAGATTATTATGACAATTTTTCTACAAACCTATCCTCGAATTTATCGATCCCTTCCTAACTTTAAGACTGTTGTTAGTACTTTTTCTTCGTTTTGACATAAAACTTTACAGTACAGAGATTTCTGCGAGCACAAACTATTATCATTTGTTTCCAATTTAGTATTTGATCCTCGTCGAAATGTATTGAGTTACACTTTTGTATCAGTTGATCCAAATCTGTCCGAACATTTTGCTACTTTGGTCTTCAAACAAAGAATCGTTCCTCGCAGGTGAAATGGGTTAAATTTATTACATTAAAACTATCTTGGTGTTGTTTCCGATCTAGCTGATAAGGAAACATACTTGTTGAATAAACCGAGAAAAATGTGAGTTTTTATCCAAATGGTCTACAAAGCTCGGAAAATCCCTCCCTTAGGCCAGTATCCATTGAATTGTAACCAAGCGTTCAGTTTCAAAATTCGATCGTTACAACTGAGTTTAGAGACAGAAAGGATCCGTGTTAGTGTCTTCTGCTATAATCAGGTTTTTACTCGTATTTGTGAAAATGTAACTCGTAAGCATTTAAGAGGGTTATTTACTTTGTTATCAAATGATATGGAATTCAAACTCGTCTTTGTTCGGTTATTGTTCAGGATTGTTGTCGATTTGCTTTGAATTTGTGATACAATGGAAAACTGCCTTCATTCAACGTCTTTTTAGTCAAATTCTAAAGTGAAAGAATGATGCATGTCTACTTATTATTACTACAAAAAGCGGTCACCATGATCAGTCGCATTCGACTAACATTATTCTTTTCTCGTTGCCATGTTCCCACCAATAACGTAGCTCCATTTTCTGCCTTTAAAAGCGCACACAACCCAAAATTCCTCTATTCGCTCCGACGAAGGGCTAACGCTCAAACGTCAGCTTTTGTAATCATTATGGTGGCCAATTTACCATTTCAACTTTGTTGATATATCCAAATTATAACATTATCCTTGAAGGCTATCGCATTAAAAATGGCATTGAGTACCAAGAAATCTTTATCAGATCAAAAGACAATTTATCGTATTTTTTTTAAATTATAGTTTTAGCTTAACCAACATTTTCCGATTTTCAACCGACCTTACTTTTTGTTAAGATACTATAGATAACTGCTTTGTCATGCGCTTTATCAAATCTATTGTTAGAGCCGTGTTAAACTGGATGTGGAAATCATTCTGAATTTACATTGATTTAGCCCCACTCCAATCTGTGATTGGTCCACAAAACTTGCGTTGCGTTCTCAACCAATCAGATACAATATTGAAAAACAAACCCGACGCGGCTAACCACCTCTTCCCGCGCTTGAAGTCATGTGATGTTGACTTTATTCTTACGACCTCCATTTAGCTCGTATGTCTTGTTTACAAATTTCAGGTCATATGATAATACTCGAGAGAACTGTTTCTTCCAAATGTCCTCTTGTCCACGTGCATGTGCACGCATGATTTACAAAAGATAAAGCTGGCAATTCCCTCGAGACCTGAAATGGTTAAACAAATATGCAAGCTAAATGGGTCCCTGATTGGCCTTTAAGAATTTCTTAGAGGCCATAGATAAAACTCAGCACTTTTTATTTGAAATATAATTTGTTTACCTCCTTTTTACATACATTTAATATCCTGGAAAAAGAAGCGGTGCTCTTGTACAAGGCGCCGATAATTTTTGCTCTTCTTTTCGCAACGTTTTCCTGCTTTTTAGGAATCGGGAAGTGCTTTTATCCGAAAAGGAAGAGCATTAAACATAAAAGTTTTTCAAGAAGAGAACATATTTCCAAGATACATCCCTAAAAACACAAACAACAATTTAAACGGCGTACCAAACGCAATTAGAGGTGAGTAAAAACTAATTAATATTGTTAAAACAAAGGTTATTATTTCATGTTTGCAAAAACCAATTTTGCAGATTTTTCGTGGACTATTTCTTTTCTTAGCATGCCCAGGTGCGTAGTTGCTGTGGAATTCACGCCTGAGTCAAGGCGCTGAGTTCTAAAAGCTTTAATTCTCTCTTTGCTGAGACGGTCCTTTTTTCTCTTATATAAAACTGTGAGTTCTTTCGTCGCAATAGTTATAAACATCTACTATATCCTATATTAGATGTTTCTCAGTGCTTCTTCTAAATTTCCAGTATGTTCATGATCTATCTACTGTGAACAAACAGTTGTTAGGAAGAAAGTCTTTGAATTATCTCTAGATTTTATCGCCACAGGTCGTGCCGTTCTATTTTGAGATGGAATATATTAATGCAATAAAAAGTGGGAATAAAAATATGTAACATTTTCGTAGCCTAGCACAATTCAAATGGTTTCAAAGTAGAGTTCATGCGATCAATATCATCAGTTGACTTCCACTGAGTTAAAGTAGGGGTAGATCCGTAGTTTCTCAGACACTGACTTTGGTCGGGACCTCTATAGCAATGTAGACTAGGTTTTGCAACGGGTTTGTACACCCCTAAGGCACGAGAGAACACTACTGGTACATTATTTATAAGATCCTGGAAACCAACCTTAAGGGAGACAAATTCTCTCTGTTACGCATCATGGTAAAACGTATATATTTGGCTGAGATTTTCAGCGTTTAATATACCATAGGCAATTTATGTAGAGGTTTGCGGTTCCATGAAAAAACTGCAGCGTTTTCTGCTGACGCCAGCGTTGTTTCTATTTAACAAATGAAGTGGCCTAGACCGTGCTTTTTCTGTTTTAAAGCACGCAAGAAGCCACTAGAGCACGAAAGAGGTGTACGAGAAACACGAAACTCTATATACCACACAAAGGTTAGCTGTATTTGAGTTATATTTCCGTACTTAAGCTCACAATCTGAAGGCGTGAAAACCGTTCAAAAACCTGGCTAGTCTGTTTCATTACGTTTCTACTCAATTTCGGCGCTTGGCATGTTTACAAACCTGGCTGATTTTTAAGTCAACAAGGTTAATACTTTAAAGTATTCAAAGCCAGTTAATTTGCGTCCGTTTTCGCACGTACAAACACGCAAAGTCTAAAGTCTCTTTTAAGCGGAGCTCGTTAACTAAATGAAGACTTCGGCTTACTTTCTGATTTGACTTTTAAAAACATTTTTTGTTTTTGTCATTACCTTTTAGACTCACACCGGCACCGCCAATTAATTAATTATTAATACAACTTTATATTTTTCTTAGACTCATTTGTCTGGACCGACTATATATTAGTTGTCACTTTATGATTTTTGAGTCTCTAATTATTTTTCATGATTTTTTTTTTTTTAATTACGCACGAGAAAATTGCTAACAAAAAAATCGGTGTGGCTATCTTAACCCCACGAAATTGTCGTTAGCGGTCTTAAAATTTATAACATTGATCGGCACTCTTTGGTATGAGATAATGTTTGCATTACGTCTGAATTAACCTCGAGATCAAAACCACTGTTATGAAGTGTACGAACTAACCCTTAAGAATTTATGATTTGCGGGTTTTCAGGATAGAGCTGTTAATGTTGTTTTACAGCAAAAATGATTGTGGTTGGGGTAAAAGTTCTGCCCAAAGACACTGAAATATTCCATGCAGAGAAAATTATTTTAGTCGGTTTTTCATAGTATTGAGATTTCTCATTCGATTAAAATGCTTAATTCAAATGATATTTTAAGCAGCATATTTTTCGGGTACAAAATACGGTGAAAGTCTCCCAACTAGAAGTATATATGCCATTACTATATCTCTTCGGCAATCTTGTACGCATCGATAATAAACAAAAGGGGTTTTGCTCTAGCTGCCGCTTTCAGTGAATTCTACAAGAGGTGTAATAAAGTTTAACAAGGGGAAATGTTTTTCGTTGATTGTACAAACACAAAAAACCGTCACCTCTAAAACTGGTCGCAAAACTTTGATCTTAGGACGGTTTTCAGTCCAAAGGACGCGTTTTCGGTGAAAATTTTTCAACGCGATGTTTCGTTAAAGGAACTTTAGTTTTTATTATATCTAGAATATTTCAGTCTTTGCACTCTGCACACACACAAACAAAATACGTTATAGCAGTTTGGTAGAATACAATAATACAATCGTTTAGAAATTTGTACGAAGATTAAAAGCGGCGAACGAAAGCCTATTGCCGTCGCAGAAGACCCACGACTATTAAAGGTGATTAATTAAAATTGTTTGTTCCCGGCGCTGAACAGTGTTCCTTTCAACTACGATTTAATGAAACATAACCAAAAAAAAAATGAACCGAAAAAGAATTACCATTTAAAATGCTGGTGCGCATCAATCAAGCTCGATAAAGCCGTCGCTTTTGTTATAAAAGGAAAGCAGTGAAAGGCAACTTTAAGACACCATTCGTCTCGTGGTCTAAGTACGTTTGACGCCAAATAAGGAAAGAAATAGCAGAAACACTATTTCCAGGGTAAGAAACTGTACTGATATGTCTTCAAAGGAATTTTTGATTATAGATGTGGTTGCGTGTCGCGATCCAACCGCGGTTTCGCTTTTTATAGTTGTAGAGGATCCAGTTTATAAATGTAGGATCTTTAAAACGGTTAAATACCGTATGACGCATCTAATAGATTCTTTTTGGAAGAATTTCTGGATGGGAAAGTTTTTTCTATAGTTTTGCAGCAAAATCTAGAATTTCAAAACTTGTTTTAAGACTGTCAGTTTGAATATGAACATGAACCTCCACACAACTTTACTTTTCGTAAATATTTTTACAGGCTAGTTTCCCTATGCAGAAAAGAGTTTTCTAATTAAAAACGTCCGTTCGTAACCGAACCTTTTTCTTCATTCGTTTTCCTTTCTGCTTTTCTGATTTTCTACGGATGTTTTCTTAAAAATCAAACATCGGTTTCAAGGTGCACTGTATAATATGGCGAAGTAGACGGATAAATTGCGGTTTTAACTTCTATTGCTGTAATATTCGGCCTTTTATATTTGAATAGTTCCTTTCTCTCGCTTGAGAAACTTGACCACTGAAAGGGATGATTGTTGTTTGAATGAGAAAGCAGATGTTTATTTCCTTAGGATAGATTAAGTTGTAGTAAACAAATATATATTAGTATTGCTCATTTGATTAATTTAGGAAACTTTTAAAGTTACGGCTATTCTGGCTGCAAACTATAACAAATATCACAGTACATAACATTTTCCATCCATCAGATAATGCTATACTCGATAAAAAACCAGTGGCGGATCCAGGGGGAGGGTTCGGGGGTTGCGGACCCACCCTATCAAACGTGACGCTTACAACTTTGAGACAGGATCGTACATCACTTTTAACTGGCTGACTTTTTTAATGAATCCAAATAAACGGTAAGCGGCCAAGGAATTATAACGTGCAACCGCGACTGGTGGGAGGGGGTGTGGGGGAGAAGTAATTTGCCTCAAAGAGTCCAACAGTCCTTTCTGAACCAAAGTTTGGACCCCCCCAATCAAAAATTCCTGGATCCGCCTCTGAAAACCCACGGCGTACAAGAAATGTTCGGTCAAAGGTGACAAGGGTAATTAAACGACGGTACTGTGGCCCAGGTTTAAAAACTTAACTCAAAAATACTTGAATGGCCTTACTTCATCTTACTGGAAACATTTTGACCGGTAAACTATGAAAGTTTCGGCGTTTTATCAAACCAGAAATATTGAATGAAATCGTGTCAGTTCTCGTTTCATTTTTAGACGTAAAATTTACTGTTAAAATACTTGATAAAACATTTGGGATCTTTCATTCATTTCCCACGAAGCCTTGTCAACAGTTGTCTGGACAAAAGTATTGTATACATTTGGGTATATATTTTAGAGATCGCGAGGAATTTTCCACAACTTTTATCAACCTTTATAACTTCATTTCTACTGAGCAGATCGTCGGTTTTACAAGGTCAACACAAGGTCTAGAAAGCTTTCCGCATGAGCAAGTCTCGGGGAAGATTCAACAGCAGTTAAAATAATTTCCTTCTTTTCGTACTTAATTTAATATTCATGAATCCCTCCTTTCCTCATATCAAGTGATTAATAGGTTGTTACTGGTACAGTGACCGTCCGATTAAAGTAAAACTTCAACTGATTTTTGTGAACAATTGTCAGTTTTGACGGAAACACTATATCTTCTACTATCAAGGTAATCTTACTATACGTAAAGTCCGCCAATCAGTTCTGACAAAGATTATAATATTTGTGTTCTAAATAATAGATGACAACTGTGTTACAAACCAAGGTCAGTCGAGAAAAATCAAATTGCAAGGAAAGTCATTAGCAGCAGCCATTTCACTATCCGTGCAACGGTTTTTCTGTTGTGATTCATATTGGGCCGTAACTTTTCACCCAAGTACGTCATTCACAATCTGTGCAAACTTTCAGTTCATCCCCAGTCATCCTAGTTCCTTCTTGTTTTACTTTCGTCTCTTTTGAGTTTCTCTATCTTACCAAACTAACATTTTTGTTTTCATTGAATCCACTCTTTTCGATTTGAGGTTTTTCATTTTCCATGAACTAATATGTTTGTGCTTTCCTTTACGCTCTCAGCCAATTTGCTTTTAAATTCATCTCTAGGTCTAAAGATAATTTACTGACAATGAAGAAGTTTCTTCTGACAACGTTGGCCGTTTTGTTCATCACTGTCACACTCTTCGGACAAGTGCAATGTGTTCTCAGGGCTGGAAGAGACGATAATCTGGTTCCTAAAAAAGCTGTTCGGAAAGAACTCGAAAAACTGCCTAACCAAGTGAAATCAGTTTACGCCAGAAAATCAGGTTACAGACTTGCAAGGCCTCTGGGATATGAAAATGAAGGTAAGTTAGGATCAGTACCGGCCAAACACCGTCTGAAAATTTAGATCTGATGATTCCCCAAAAAAGTGTCATTTTAATCTTTATCGACCTATTCAGTTGATACCTGAATAATGGTTTACCTGACGATTCCACTGAAGGAGCTTAATGTTAGCTTAATCTGACACAACCTTCAATTGCATGAAATACGCGTTATTTCCAATTGTGATTGGTTTACAAAACGTGTGCTCTCAGCCAATCAGACGCGAATTTAATACCAAAACTTGCTCACTTCTTTCGAGTCTCAATTTCTCCTTGTAACATCTACCTTTGTTTTCATTGCACCATGAGATTGACTTGTTTTGGTTATACAGTTCTCAATCGCAAAGTAAAAATGTAAGGGAGCTTTATACAAGAACTTGAACAACTCAGTTGTTATCGGTTTCTCTACACACCAACTAATAAGGAAACCACGAAGAATACTTTTCTACTCTTAACCCTTTACACCCCAGCATCAGAATGCGTATTCTCCATACTGTTCTCTATGCAAGGAGCATTCTCTTGCTTGGAGAACTTGTAAAACAATCAAGAGCTTCTTGGCTTCTTGGCTTCTTGAGTTAGTAGGCATTTTCTATATTCTCATAACCTTTGGGGTTAAAGGATTTTCTTGAGTTAAATTAATTTATTCCAAAACATGATTAAGTGTTTTGGAATAAGCTTTAAATTGCTATTTAGTGTTCCTTTTTCTTTGGATTGCCTGATGTTTTTAATCTGAGTTTTCGATTGTTCTCTTTCAGATGTTATGAACTGACGAACATGGAATGTGAAACTCATTAAATTCAACTGGAAGATGAAAATGCCAGCTATTTTAATCAAAATTAGTTGTTTGCTCTGTTATTAGATCATATATTCTAATAAAATTAATTGTATCTTGTCGTAATTGTATTCAATTTGTCCGATGATTTCAGAGTTTTCATGACAGAAAAATAAGAGGAGGCAGGCATTACCTCTGATAAGAGGTGTTGTTGATTTAGTTTTTTTGCAGTGCATGGCTAAGGAATGTAAGGTAAAGGTAAAGTCTGTTTACGAGCCTAGTGGCCCATTAGGCCGGTGCTTAACTCCAGTTTCTGTAGCATGAAGCGACTAGGAGTATTTCTACTCCCCCCTGGATGGGATGCCAGTCCATCGCAGGGTTACCCCCAGCATTAAATTGCCGGTACCCATTTATACACCTGGGTGAAAAGAAGCACTGTGAGAGTAAAGTGTCTTGCCTAAGAACACAACACAATGTCCCGGCCGGGGCTCGAACCCAGACCACTCGATCCGGAGTCGAGCGCACTAACCATAAGGCCACCGCGCCTCCACGGCTAAGGAATGTATGAGATTGTATAGATCTGATCCACCATGAATTGCAATTTTTATTCAGAGCATTATCAATGCAATTATATGGCTCTCGTTGGTGTCGTGGCCGTTCTTTTGCTATCGATGAGTTACAGGAAATCAATTTCGTTGCCATTTTTTCTTCCTCTGTACTCCATCTGTTACAAAGTCAAAAAAAATAAATAAATAAAATGTCAGTCAGTGTTGAGAAGATTTGGCCGGTTGCAAAGTTATAATTATATCGTATCGATAATTTAATTCTCGAGGCCGAGGCAAGCGAAAGGGGCCAAGAAGGAGTAGAATGGATTTTATGTAATATTTTAACCTCATTTTATTTTCTTTTGATTTTATTTTTTATTTTGATAATATATAACATATATATTTTTTACAATTTTGAATTGAGTTTAGGAGCGTGCTGTTGTTACAGAAGTCGCTCCCTCAATTTTAACACCTAACTTTTATGTTCATTTTACACACTCATCCCCACCCCCCTGCATACGCTTTTTTCCTTTTTTACCCACTGATCACGAGATTGCTCATCAGTGGAGTGGGAACCCATTTTCATGGGATCCTATACATCAACACCAAAGGAAGTCACAAAGGTTGCTAGTGAAACTACTAATTAAGGTATTTAATACAATACAAACGAAGGGGCGAAGAAGGAGCAGAATGGATTTTAGAACCTTTTCTTCGGTCAGGTTTAACCTTTATTAGCGAATGCCGCTATCAGTTCATGTTGGTTCATCTTTAAGCAATCGTGCATCTGTTGCTATGGAAACGAACTATGTCGTCACAATCAGAATGAGGAGGAGCCATTTTAATGCAGTTGATGGTTCTTTTATTTTTCTGTAGCAAAGATCAGATGGAAAATTCTTCGAAAAGCAGTAAACTGTCAAAATCAGATACGCAAACGCCTCAGACCACATTATTATGTCATCTTTCTTGCTAAGAGAGAAAGGAAATTTATCTGTTCTTACGGTGTCACTGTACCTGCAGTGTAACAATAAGCGTCACCTCGTAACTCTTCTTGAGCTGTCTCCATTGCCGCTGACTCATCTCGTTGCACTTTCTCTATATGATCTCTACCGGCTCGGAGTAGAGCATCAACTTGCTCCATAAATACACCAGCTACTAGTACCATCACTAGAACTGTTAGAAGTACTTTGTTCATGGCGACGAATCTAAAGACAACGTGATAATTCGTCACAGTTATTCCCCATGATGGAAGAAGTGACACAAAATCAATTTTTTTAAATGACCTTGATGTCCATGATAACAACCGATTTTATATCGAAGAATTAAGAACAGAACTGATTCAAATAATGTGATTCTTCTGGATCGAGATACTGAGGGACGTATACAAATATGAACTGACAAAAAAATTAAGGCAACAAAAACAAGGATCAAACGGTTATTATTTTTCCTACCGTAATCTTATAATTACGGAATCTATTCTTTAAAAGTTGTTAATGTCACATTTATAACGAAAACATTTTCTCTATAAACACTTGTTTTAAATTCTCCGGTAACTTTAAATTACTCTTTCTCTTTCTCACGGAATGAAGCGAAAAATTATTTTTGAACTCAAGATGGAAGACATATTTTAAAACCCATCTGTTTGAATTCTGTAGTCATGAAAAATAAATCACTGCTAATAATGCCTACCAGAAATTAACTTCAGATGGTAGTCAAACAAATAGATTATCTCACCTTCACTAAAATATTTATCCTCGATCTTCTCCAAAAGCTTTTATATATACGAAATGAAACAAAAACACTGGGAAACTTAATTCATGATCCCAGAACACATGCTTGATTTATTCACTTTCAAAAAACACAGAAGGTATGAACATTTGATTAATATAAAATATGCGATAAGAATGGGAAATTATATTCCAACCATGATCTTAGAGATTGATTCAGTCCCTCAGGCAACGTATTTTACACCCAGATGGTTTAGCCCGAAATTAAGAACTTAATGTTTCCAGTTTTTTCTTTTGGATAGTATTCCTTTGCATCCCGCCAAAGTTTTGAGATTTTTAATGGGATTGATAAAATCACTGGGTGTAGATATCTCTACCACATTGTATATGCCGGATCCTAAGTATGCCTTATGTCATGTATTAGTAAAAGGCATTCACCATTATGGAGAGTTTTTCATGAAAATCACGGAACGCAGTATCTTATTTTGAGAAAGAAATTTTAAGTTTGAGAAGAACTGGAGTCTCTGTTCGAGAAATCAGTAATGCATGTTCGGGTTTGAAAGACGTTTTCGTATTTATTTCAATTCATTTTTTGTCTAATCCTCTTAAATTGATGGAGATTATTTCCATCTTTGATACTTGCCTCGTTGCCTCGTTGATAAACACTAGAAATTATTCACTTAATTTCCTTCTGCGGAGACATACATAAATGAGAAAGGTCCTATAGCAGTTAGAGGTTTTAAAATAATTTTCATATACATGGAATTTTGAATGGATGTTAGCTACTTCTATCATTTTGACACGAAACAGTTCTAACCAGAGAGTAAATTTATTCAAAATGAAATTCCACATAGCTAGCCACGTTACAGAAATCCAACAAAGTTGTTAGAGGAAAGTAAAATAACAGCTTATGGTCGAGTACATGTAACCGAATAAAAACTGAAAAGGTTGACAGTGGCGTTCTTAATATGAGGTGTTAAAGATTCTCCACTTTAGTCGCCAACATTTACTTTATCTGCTGTATTCAAAGTAATGACCTAGTTTTTATTTTAATCTTAAGTTTAAATTCTAAAATTCTAGAATTATCTAATTCTAAAATTTAGGGTGAAGATTCCTTTTTAAAAAAGTGCCGTTTCTCTGTCATCCGTTAACATATTTTTAGTTCTTGCGTGGGTCTATCGTTGAGTGCAAGCTTTTCTTTATTAAAAAGCTTCGACTAGTGGGGGGCGCCGAGGTGAAATTTAATTCATTTCTTGGCTTTTTTAAAAAATCAACGTCGTCTGAATTAGAAAAGATAAAGAAAACTAAATCTTTGCTTTTGAACCTTGCGATGCAAAGCTTTAATTTGATTCGCTTTAAACTCACATAATTGGTAACGTTGTATTAAAAGTTAATACTTAGTCAAAAGGTGTTGAATAATTCCTGCATGGTGTGTTTAATAACGAAGGAATTAATTTGAATGGCGCTCGTTTACAAGAGAATTTACAACCTCGGACGAATTTTCTAAACAAACAGAGAAAAGCCTTGCACCGACGATGAAAGATATGTCAATGGTTTTGTCCTGAAATATGACGCTTATTAAGCCCACATTTCAACGCAGCAGGGCAGGGCCAGTCGTAATCGCGAGTTATTATTCGTAGCTACTGTTATAATTCTGTCGTTTACTATCTGACCCTTAAGTTCTTGAAAAGTCAGGATAAATCGGGAAAGGTTTGTTAGGTTTACTTTCCTGTTTTCTGGTGACTTTCAGCAGCAGAGCGTTTCAAACGTATGATGTCACCGAAGATCTAATGGTGTTTAATTTGCTAAAGCTGAAAACAGATAGATTTCCTCGTTGATAAAGATAACAAAATAAAGAAGGAAGTGCCACTTTATTCAAGAGCGTGGGACAAATAAAATTCTAAAACTCCCCTAATGATTAAAACAACAGAGAAGTCCGATGTTCTACTATTTAGCTACCGAGATATCGTCGATGGGCGCGGCCATACATACATGCATTCTGCAAAGACCAGAAATGTCCAAATCACAGCGTGTTTGAGGTAACTCCTCAGAAAAAAAAAGAGTTATTGAAAATTTTTTTTGATATTTGTTAAATTTTCCCCACCAATGTCTGTTTCGAATAATACGATTTAAAAGATAGGTCACTGTGGTTGTTTATGCCTGTACTGGCACTAATCACGTGCGTCATTTCATCGGTTCACAGTACACTTTTAGGTAGCTGGAAGCAAGGGCTTTTGAATCAGCACTTGAAAAAAGCCTTGGTATGTGGAAAGTCTCGAGCATTGGAATAATTTAATGCATGATTTGTGAAAAAATCAGGCAATTTTGAATGACATCGACTCAAACGTTCCTTGAGTCGAGTGACGGGCTTCTTGTGCGCTTTTAGCTGTACCTTGTTCCCCTTCGATTAATTTATTTTTAATTTCTCCGATTTAAAGGTGATGATTTTTGCACTAAAAAATGTAGGTTACCGTGCTCGGTAAGATCATCGTAGCTTTTTACTTGGATTATTGATAGAAAAACAATACGGTGTTCTCATACGCGTGCTTATTCGCCTGTTTACGTTTATTACGCAGGGCAATACTTACTAGGGAATCACCTTAAATAGCTTGAGAAAGCCATGATTTGTTTTGAACTCGGTCGCTTAATTAAAGAAGTATTCTAAATTCATGTTGTATGTCGAGTTTTGATCCGAATAATAATAAACCAGACGTTTTATAAATCTGTACATTTTTGTCCCTTAAAGGTACATTGGTTGCGGTGTGAGGACTGAAGTAAAATTCACACGTATGAGAGATTCGAAGGCCATTATCATTTTCCAACGCTGCCGAAGGGTCTTTTCGATCATATAAGCCTTTTAATTAACAATAATTTATTGTTGTGAAGGATTCTCTAACTAGTTACCTACTGTTAAAAGGTGGGATTACGATATGCGTCAAAAAGGGTCTAGATACGTTTTAGAATGTGAGTCTGATATAATGGGACGCGATAAACAACCCTTTCAATATTACTTGTTTACGACTGAGACAGCCGACAAATTCTTTTCAAGAAATAAACGCAATAAATCATTCACGAAATAAGTTATCTCGAAGGAAGTTGACTTTTCTGAGAATCGCAGCAAGAGGCAGACATTTCATGTTCCAATACATGCATTACTTGTCAATTCAAAACGACATTTCAGTCATGGATGAGACATTTTACGAGATAACTAGAGACTGAAATGCCATTCATTTCTCTGAAGCCCGTCAGGAACACTGCAAGTTACATCAGATCCGGAATCTGATCTTAAAAACGATAGGAGAGGTCGTGGAAATGCAAACTTTATAAATAATCTTCAAATCATTTACATTTTTTAATAACCCCGTCATTTTCACTTCCTGATGGGTTCCGGTCATTTTTCCGGCCAAAAATCAAAGTATCTTGTTGTTCTTAATTTTTTTTTCTATTTCCGCAAATGACGACGAAATTAGATCAAGAAAGCGTCCTAAAATATGGAGCTGTACGTATTCAGAAAACAATTTTCTACCACTTAATCTTTTCTTGAATGTGTGATTTCATTTCCAGAAGGCATTTGAATGAGAGAAAATGAATTATTTCCTATCTAAAGTAGTGATACAAAGCTTTCATGTGCTGATATGGAAAACATAGATATTGATCCTATGGAAAGTCGTTAACAGCTTGTTCGCGGTATCTTAAAGAGCCTTTATCCGTTTGCTAATTATGAGCGCTAAGTGAGCCTATATTAGAGAGATTCGCGAGCCATTCTCCCCAGGCTAATTTCACCACAAACGGTTCATAGGGCATTAAGAAACTCTCAAAAGGTAAGGTGAACTAAAGACATCAGCGCAATGAATATCTATTTTTCCTTTTAAGTGGTCGAATCCCTGGGCTTTCCCAAGAGAGCGCAGAGCAATATACCGGCTTAAAGATGCTAACTATTATTCTTAGGAACTCTATTAAGGTCTAGGAATGAACGTTCCGAAACCTTACTTAGTCTAGTAGGCATAAATACTTTGAAACACCGTCGTTATTTCTAAGCTTTACTGTTGGTTTATAAATTTCTTAACTGAATAGGTCCTGAGTACATTGTCGATTTTCTGAATTTAAGGAATGTATGTTATAATCTAAGTGCTAAGGTTAGTAACTAGGTGCAGCCCTATTTTAATACAGAGTGGATGCATAAATCCATTTATTGATAGCTAGCAAGCTGTGGAGTAAGATACCGTTATACATTAGAAACTCCGATAGTGACATCGTGTTTAAAAAGGCTCTTCATAAGTAAAACTCGGAATCTTTATTCAAGGTTTTGTTTTTTTATCATTATTATTTATCTCCAATCTATTTCAATCATTCTAGTTTGTTATGGTTTCTGACCTCTCTGAATATTCATATCAAATTTGAGCTCTTTTCAAAAAATAGATTTTAATACAATGATGTATTTTAATGTCAAAAGGAATTACATCGTAAGGTAGTTAAATTTTTTCGCTTAGGTTTTTTTAATATTTTCCACACGTGCACGTTCGCACGAGTATTTGTTAACTCTTAGATGTGTACGCGTATAAATATATTTACTTACTTACTTACCTGCTTATACAAATTCGGTTTCAATTACAACAGTTTCAAACAAGACCAGATCATTCATCAAGTTTGGGGCGGACCACATTACTTTTTTTTATTTTTTCAAGAGTCAAAGAGCCTAAATGGGATGCTTTTTTAGTATGTTAATTTTAATTTCCTTCCTGAGAATCACGATCGCAGAATTTCAAAAATTATTTAATGCCAAGTCCTATAATCACCCCTGCGCTTGGCGATTATAGAAACTTGTATGACTTGATTATCAACCAATCAGAGTCCACCAATCTTAGCGTTATAAATACTTGAATTGTCACTGTGTTATCAATTTTAGTCATAATGAAATGCCCCATGTGCATATGTTCGGATGCGAAGCACACATTTGCAGTAGGCTAGTGTTTAAAAATAGCCATTTTTTACTTTAGAATTGACACCGTTAGAACCAACTATGGTAAAAGCACTAGTTACAGTTCTGTTGGTTATGTTAGTTACCGTTGAATATATCGATGAAATTGACGGCTTGCTCCGTGCTGGCAGAGATCGAATCGAGGTGTCACGTGACAATGACATTCACGAAAGTGAGGCTGCTGAAATACGCAAGCATCGACCTTCTTTTCATTTAAGAAGAAGTGAGTACCTTATATTGACAACTAGTTTTGTGTCTGTGTCGATCCGAGAGAGAGAAGGAGGTGGTAACGAGTGACGGGAGTATATATTATCTTCATGAAATAACCCCTAATTATTATCCAACTACACCTAGACGAGTACGAATAACGCCATAGACGAGTACAAATATCA
>NC_142529.1:30939794-31012294 GCF_964205215.1 Stylophora pistillata
TACTAGCTTATCTTTTAGCTACTCCAAATTTGAGATTAAATAAAGTATATATATGTATGTTTGTATGTATCTGTACTGCTGGTGCATCAAGTCATATGTGGGTGTCAATGAGTCTTATTGTGATTAGCTAAGATACATGTTGTTATTCTAGTTTGAACATATTTTACCTTCCAAAACTTTTTCAGAGTGGAAAAGTTGCACAAAGAGTGTTGACCTTGATCAGCTTGCCTTGGCCAGCAGCTTACTAATCAGTTGGCTTGGAGAAAACCTGGTAAAGTTGGATGAAGAACAGCTTGTAGAAATGGTGGGTAAAACAACTCCCCCACCTTCTTACATACTGTATGTAATTCTAGATATCAAGAATTATTGTTTTAGACTTGAAAATATCACTGGCACAATCCTTCATGAGAATTAATATCAGAGCTTACATTGTACCCTTGGTCAAACTGTATATGTACATAACTGCAGGGTTTGAGGTCCATTCAGTAAGTTATGGACTGAGTTTTTGCCATTTGATTTATGACCCAGATTTCAACTGCGTGGGCCTAGAAAATGAGAGATACAGTTTAACAAAAGTCAGTAATTGCAAAGAATTCATTTTTATAGGTTCATTTTAAGATTTTTCCATTTCTTGTCATTTCTCTCTGTATCAGGTTCAGAGTATGATAGCATATGCCAAAAGTCTTTCAGATGAAAGTCTTTTCCACCCACTCCTGGAATCTCTACTCAGCAGGGTCCTCGCTACAGCAACAGAGCCGTGTAAGATGATGTTGTGCCAAGTTATCACAGAATTTATTTTGCCTGATATTTGGAAAGTTACAAGGTTGCCAGGAAACTATGAGCCACTCAAGGTGCTGTGGACTGTACTGGAATTAAATTTTTAAGGCAATAATCTGAACAGTTTCCCAAAGCTCTGCTTTTAAATTATATGATCTCTGTCCCACTCTCCTCGATTTTTTTATGCTCAATATTCACTTTTTTTGAAAGCATAAAGAAATGTGCTAAAATGAAGAATACTTTCTTGCTTTCTTGAGATTTAATTGATGAAAAAGCAACTACCTTTATCATTTCTCTATAGTTTGGAAAACATTAGTTGGTCTGACATTATATTTGCATGCCACCAGTATCCTCTTAATAGCCTATGTTACTCTGAACTTATTAAACATTCACATAAAATGCATCTGAGACCTTTTCTACAAGTATGATGCAAGGAAAATAACTTCTTTTTCAATTTATAAGCACATCTTATTGTTGTCTGAGGATTTTTTTTTAAATCTGTTATGTAGGTTGAAGAGTCAAGAAACAAAGAGTCAGATTCGGGGAATATTGTTCCATTTCCTCTGCTAAAGAGTTTGGTGAAGTTTCTGGGTAAACGCAGTAACAGGCGTTTGAATCATGCCAAAGGTGCCATTACACTGTGGTTATGTAAGGTGTTAATAAAGACCATCCCTGCTGAGCCACATGCTTTAAGTGGTGAGAATTTTTTTTAAATTTTGGAGTTACTTAAGTAAGTTATGCATCTTTGGAAGATATACCCGGTAAAAGCAATAGGAAATATTGTAAGACATATCAGTAATTATCTTTGAAGGTGATTAATAGTATTATATGTCACCTGCAGGACAGTGGTGGCAACAGACCGATAGTGGTAGTGAAGAAGGTTCTTATACTAAGGTATGGAATATAAAGCATGTTGATAATCAAACCTTTGAAAAATCAATTTTATTAGGTTAAGTCTAAATTACTTTGTACGGGTACTTACCTTGTGGTTTTGTTAGCTTCTGACAGTACTGTTTGAGGCTGTAGCATTTGGAAGTGGCACTTCAACAGTGCATCAAGATTTATTCAAAGAATTACTTCAAGACTTGTTTCAGGTAAGAGACTCTGTGAAGTGGGCTCATTTTAGTGGAAAGTTTACTTACATGTACAAGGTATATGCTTGAGATTTATCCTTTTTAAGTAAATACCAAAGTCAAAGTCATTTTATATTTTATCTAAGAATCAGCAAACTTAAAGTTACCTTACAAGTTATCTCAGCATTTGAAATTGCTGAGTTTATTGTTTGCATTGTGTGCACATTAATTTTTGTCATTCATGTTTAAGTTGTAGTTTAAATATCCTTTGTTCAATGAAGTGTAATTTTCCGTTACTTCAGGGTCCTAGGAGACACTGCAGTGAACTAGGGACTTGACCTATGTTTTAATGATGAGATTACGTAAACAACTATAATTTCTTCTTTGAAAAAATAAATCGTGACCAACCACTATTAACAATACCAATAAAAGTGTTCTTATTTTCATTGGTTCTTTTCTAGTGCCATCTACCCGATAAACTAGTCCTGCTAAAGTTTGTAGGACATTTATGGTGCAAAAATCCCCACCAGGGAAGGGAGAGTGTATCAGCTCTTCTGCAAGTTCAGTGTCTTCACATCGCCAGTGCATGTCTTGGTTCCATAAGCGGGAGGGTAGTGAAGGAACTGGCTAAGACAACATGTTCAGGTACTGTAGTGTTTTTGCTGCAACTAACGGAAAAAATAAACCAAATCAATGGCCTGTACCCGCATACAGTAAATATTTGTATCCTTGCAGAAGGAAAGAACTTGATAAGTAGGGCGTCTTCTCCAAAAACATCACACAGCTCAGAACTCTGACCAGCCCTCCAAATCTTTTCCAACAATTCTGAAATACGTATGATGCACGATCCTCGCAGTAGATAGCGCTATTTATGCAATAGCGAAAATCAGACCTGAAAAAAATCAGGCCTGTACGGGATTCGAACCACTGACCTCTGCGATACTAGTGCAGCGCTTTACCAATTGAGCTAACAAGCCAACTGGGAGCAGGCCGTTAAGTTGATTCGTAATAAACCCGTGATGATAAATCAGATACAATGTATATATGAAGTTCATATATTTTGAACTGCGGTATTAGATACGTATGATGCACGATCCTCGCAGTAGATAGCGCTATTTATTCAAAATATATGAACTTCATATATACATTGTATCTAATTCTGAAATAGTTTGCGTTGATTGTATATTTGAGTTACCAATTATCTGCTTGTGAGAGATGCATTTCTCTTTGTTGTTTGCACAAGATGAGATATACATTTGTTTAATTCCAGTCTTACTTTCGCAGTTGTACCTTCTCTTTTGGTACCGCTATGTAGCCCAGTCTCTGCTGTAAGAAAGTCTGCTGTTGCTTGTGTCAAGATTGTCAAATCCAAACTGTCTTCTGTCCAAGCTTGTTCAGTGACAGCACTTATTGATGTCTTGAGGGACAGTGCTGAAGAAATTTCTGCAGATGCCGAGCAGTTACATAGGTGAGAATATCTTTCTTTCTTTTTTACTGATAAAAAAATTGTCAAATCGCCAGTTTTTTTAATAGCCTGTGGAACGGGTGACTTTTTGTGTTGTTGAGGCGAGCGGAGGAAATGTTAGAGAAGAACGAATCAATTGCATGGCGCGAGCGAAGAAATCACGAGGATAGCGCGAAGCGAGAGCAAGTGTAGCATGAACAAGTGCAGCATGCAAGTGTAGCATGAACAAGAAGTGTAGCATGAACAATAACATGAGCAAGTGTAGCATGAACAAGTGCAGCATGCAAGTGTAGCATGAACAATAACATGAGCAAGTGTAGCATGAACAAGTGCAGCATGCAAGTGTAGCATGAACAAGAAGTGTAGCATGAACAAGAAGTGTAGCATGAACAGAAAGTGTAGCATGAACAAGAAGTGTAGCATGAACAAGAAGTGTAGCATTTACAAGAAGTGTAGCATGAACAAGAACATGAGCAAGTGTAGCTTAAAGGGCGAGTCACACGTGTGACCTGCCATTGTGTGCACATTGCGTGTGCCATCCCTCGCCTGAAAAACGCCAATAAAAGGGAAAAATCATCGCCTGTTATGTAGACTAATCATTTACTATTTGAACTTTTCATTGACAGGGTTCTTGGTGAGTTTTTTGCTGCATTGGTAACTCGCACCCAGCCTCACTCCAAGGCATCACATGCGAAGATCATGAAGAACTCGCTGAACTTCTTGTTACAACATGTAACAACCAGTGAAACGCCTTCCTTTGTCAAACGAACCATATTGTCATCGTTACGAAGTATCACTACTCAGGTACGAAGAAACATAGCTGACAACAGGCAAAACTGAGGATCTCTTATGTTTATGAGAACAAGAATAAACGGTAGATTTTCAACACGATTGTCGATAAAGAAAGATGTTACTCGAAAAATGTTTTTTCAGACGCTATCGAATTTGTAGACCTCAGCAATAACCAGGGCGCCAGTCACATGTGAACCTAGTTGTTGACATAATTCACCGCTGGGTTCTTGTGCGCTCAGCCGTGGAGAATCAGAGCGGGCAAACCAAATAACAAGAGGAAATGTCGTTTTTACACAGGATATGCTTCAGACTCTGTTGCCGGTGGTGAAAAAACTTTTAGACAAGTGCGAGGATAGCAAAGCCCTCTTGCATGAAGATGAAAGCACTCTGCTACAATTGATTGTACAAAAGTACACCCCGGACACTGCCGCATTGCTGCAAATTGATTCCAAATGTTGGAAAGAAATGTTGAGGGTTCTCTCCCTGAGATCTGCGGTCTGTCCTGGACATCCTGCACCACTGTTCACGATGATTGGTCAGGTAAGTGAAGTAGAATATGAGTCAACAGTCTATTGTATCACGTGGTCGTCATTTTTGAGCTTGCACACTTCACAAATAATATATCGTTTCGTGTGATACAGAGAATTTCTGTGAACATTTTTGTCACTGCCCGACAGAATTTTGTCTCCCCAAAACGACCCACAAAATCATTGGATTCTGGATTTTAACGATGATCGTTGCTGGGAAATGAGTCGCAGCTACCTATTTGGAAGTAGTACATACATCTACGAATTGTTTTGTCGCATCCAATCCATCACAAGCTATGATTGCAGTCACTGTGACTTTTTCTTCTAAACAGCCGAGAAACAGGAGATTTCGGATGCCTCCGTCCAATTATGAACTGTTTTGTTCCAGTTTTGACGTTTCCGTCTGATTTTGGACTCTCTCTCATCATAATTATTTCAAACACTTTCGTCGCATTTCAGAAGCTTCCGTCTGATCTTGGAAGGTTCCATCTGGTATCAGACGTCTTCGCCTGATTTTGGACAGTTAATAATAATAATAATAATAATAATAATAATAATAATAGTAATAATAATAATAACAATAGTAATAATAATAATAATGATAATAATAAATAGATGCTTATAGGGCGCATTTCTAATCTCAATGCGCCTAACAACAGATTATTAAGACATAAGAATAAGTAATTAATTAACAGTAATGTTTTTTAAACAAAAATGTCTTAAGCCTAGATTTTAATGTTTCTACTGTTTCCGCTCTTTTTAATATAATTATTCGGGAATTAAGTTTCATAGTTTCGGTGCAGATACTGAAAAAGCGCGTCCGCCATAGGAATTGGATTTAATGGGTGGGATGCATAACTGTAAGCGAGTTGATGATCTCAGTGTTCTTGATGGGTGGTATTCTTGTATAATAGGTTCTAAATAACTAGTAGATTGCTCATTTAAGATCTTATAAGTTATAAGTAATATCATAAAATTAACTCTTGCTTCGATTGGCAGCCAATGTAGATTCTTTAAATAGCTGTGATATGGTCAGTTCCGTTTTATTTCAGGCGGTTTCATCCGATTTTTCGGAGATTTCCGTCAGATTTTGACATTCCCGTTCATTTTTGAACGCCTCAGTCAGATTAAGAGGAATTGAATAAAAAACATTTTATCTGTTTTCGGACGCTTTTGTCTTATTTCAAACACTTTGTTTTGATTTCGTGCCTCTATTTCAGATTACAAATAGATTCTTCCAAGCAATCCCAGCAGAAGGAGTGAAACAGCATCTGCTGAAGTATTTTGTGGACACGATGCTTGAAACAAAGGATGTTGCCATAGTAAATGCTGCCAAGAATTCTCTGTTGAAGGTACAGTGTTTAAAAAGCTCTTGGCAAGAGTGAGATTAAATTATAAATCTGATTTCCCCGTTAAGACTCGAGCTAAAGCCACTTCTGGTTTCGCGGTCGCAAATCAGCTTGGGCGTTCAATTGAGAAACGTTCTGTTTCATGACAAGCGTTCTAAAATTAAAACTTTCATTTTTTTTTGGGGGGGGGGGGGTTATTTATGTGCGCGTAGTTGTACTTGTAAAATCTTAACTAACCCGATCTTGGTTTCTCTGCAGATTACTTTAACAGCAGATCTGATTACTGAAGAGCTATGCAAGCTGAAATGTAATACAGATAAAGAACCGAAGAAGAAGAAAGTGAAGAAGTAAGTGACCATAAGCCTTTGATTTATTTTGATTAATGTTGTGTGCACAACTCTGAGTTATTGTGCCGGTGGCATGAGTTCCACGAGTTATTAATGTTCTTTGACAGGGCGCGCAAAGAGCAGCAACATGAAGAGAATGAAGGATCAGAGCAGCTACAAAGAGTGACAGTTGTTCTTGAGTTGTTACAGAGTAAGATTAACATTGAAGAACCACATCGACTTCTACCGACCTTGTTTGGGACTCTAGCCAGGTACACGTACCAAACTGCACTTACATTTAAAAAGAGAAAACTTCGTAAATATATGTAACCAGAAACACCCCGTATAGTCATCTATTGCTTTACATGGTGGACGGAAATGAAAAGATTACTCTTCCACACACACTTCGTAATATGTATTAAATGACGAAAACTTCCAGTAAAGCTTCTGGTCTGCTTGTAGCTTGAATACCAACTGTTTGAACGTTTTCATGAAGGTTTCGCATCAGATGTCTGTCGATTTCGTTTTTAAGTCTACAATGGTGTGATAAACACGTAATTCCTGACAAAATAAAACAAAATTCGGAAGTTTGTTGTCCATCACGCAGATGGTTTATGTTCAGTTTGGCATCAAGACTGTCTTAAAATGTTTTTTTTTTTTTCATTTTTTTCTCCCTTGCAGGTGTGTGGAACTCGATCACAGTCAAACAGCTTCAGAGTATATTATGCAGCTGGTATTTTCTCTTATCAACAAAATCTGTGAAAAACTCTCTCCAAATAGCAGTGCGTCTATTGCAGGTAATAGAAGCCATCACTACGGGTGTGGAAGTGGGTGGGTAGAGGGGGGAGGAGTCCTAAAATGAAGGGGAGCACGTTGTGTACCCTAGGGGTATTTAGCAAGAATTTGATGTCATTGTGAGTTTTAAGGACGCAACCCAATAACTTAAAATCAAGATATATTTGAGAGTTGCAAGGGAAGACAGTTAGGAATTACCGTCATTTTAGTTTGTTGGGAGTCATTGGCAAGGAAATCAAGGAGTTAGCAGTTAACGAGAAAAGGGGGAGTAATTTTCAAAGTAAAATTTAATGCTACGTCGGTGGGGGATATTACAAGAAAATTTGGTTTCATAAACTAAGTGATTTCATAAACTAAGTCGATAATGTGAATTGGCCAGCGTAGAGAGATTTTAATGCCGACGTTTCGAGCGTTAGCCCTGCGTCTGATCGAAAGACGAGGGGCTAATGCTCGAAATGTTAGCTTTAGAATCTCTCTACGCTGGCCAATTCACATCATCAACTTTACTGATGATACCAAATTATATGGACAGCTATAATGGGAAGGGTCATTCTTAAAATCGCAGTAACATCCGCCGCAATTTCTGTTGAGCGTTGCTATTACTTTTTGTGTGGAAATCTATTATTGCCATTTGCGCAAAACTGTTACACGGGGTCCATTCTCTGAGTCCTCAAACGATTTGGTTTCGAAATTCCAGTTTACCAGTGATTTTCTAGCGCAGTTATTTGCTCACTGTCTTTTGTTTTGTGGCAGATCTCGTTCCCGAAGACCAGTTTGACGTGGAGTTGATAGTGCAGTGCATAAGGTCTTCAGAGAACCCGCGCACTCATACCCAGGCTCTACTCCTACTTGCAACCTCAGCCCAGCTTTTCCCGGTAAATGTATTATAGATGTTCTTTGTAAAGACACTCTACTCTTACAGTTTTACTCCTCACACAAGAGTAGAAATGAGTACCGGTGAATTTTAAAGTGAACTTGACAAAATGCAAAGGGGGTAGGGGGTAGGGGGTAGGGGAAGGCGACAGAAGGCCACAGTAACATTCCAAACCGAAATTGTTGAATTACACCTGTGCCGTTCATGCTACAGAGAGTAGGATGTGGTGGAGTAGCTATTTTAGTCATTCTCCTATGCAGACTTTTTATTCAAAATTAGGTGTTAATAGTTGTGCGAGCTCAAACTCTCCGTCATCCTCTCGCATCCACCAAAAATTTGATTGTAATAAACTAATAGAAATTATTTTGGATGCTTCTTTTCAGGAAAAAGTTTTGCACAATGTTATGTCCATATTCACTTTCATGGGCGCGAGTGTCGTCCGCCAGGATGATAGTTACAGTTTTGAAGTCATCACTAAAACACTGGACACAGTGATTCCTGCGTTGATTCAGGTATATGCGGTCTGTTTAAACCTCATTTTCTTTCAGTTGTGTGTATAAAGTGAATTATGTATAAGCATCATGTAATTCGCTGAAACGCTTTTTGATCGAGTGTCGTAAAATGGAGACCAAATTTATTACAGCGGCTTCATACGACAAAGGTGAATGTCAGAGGGAATATTTTAGTATCCAAATGTAATATAATGAAATCTAAAGAAGCGCGGTGAAACGGCCGTGGGGTAAAGGGTGCAACGCGCGTTGGTCAGAGAGTGCAGCATGCGTAGATCAGCGGGTGAAACGCACGTGGTTTAGAGGGTGGAGTGCGTGGGAATAAGAGGGCGAAACGCGCTGGGGTCAGAGGGTGAAACGCGAGTTGGGTCAGAGGGTGAAACGCGCGTGACTTAGACGATGCTGCAAGTTTTCTACACCGGTCACAAAGCGAAGTTATGTAAACCTATTGCAATCTTGGATTACTTTTAACAACCCATGTAGCATTTCTTGATCCACGTCTCAATCCATTTAGGCAGGTGAGGAGCAGCAGTTACCACAGCTGACCAAAAAGGACTCTGCGTCTTTGGATGACATTGTGGCGATGCTGATCAGAGTATTTGTAGATGCTTCACCACACATCCCAGAGCACCGCCAGCTTCCCTTGTTCGCTCATCTCATTGACACTGTTGGGTCAACACAGTTCCTTCACTCAGCGATCATTCTTTTACTGGAGAAACATGTTGTGCATAGTCTAAACACGTCTGATGATAAACAGGTAGTTGTGAAATTGTAAAACGTCAACTTCTGAGATTGTGAAACGTCAATGTCTGAGATTATTAGCAAATGTCTTTCTCAAGTCTACCCCCCTCCCCCTCGGTGAAAAATCAGACACACTATGCAATTAAAGGTTACCTTGCCATAGTCCCACTGTTGCTGCAGTCCAAAGCGAGGGTCGTTAGTGACATGTACAGGGTGACTACTTACCTACCCCTCCCCTATCCCAACAACAATCAACTGATAACAAGTGAAGTTAATGCTGGGTTAGGGAGGGGTAGGTGCGTTGTTGCTCAGATACTGACATGAATCCTACCACACTAAAAGATTTTTGCAGATTAAAATCTCAATGAAAAGTGAAAAGTTAGGAAAGTTTAACAAATACGTCTCTCTAACATATATTTCTTGTATTTCAGACCACCGTTGCTAAAAAGCCTCTCGGAGCAGACTTCTGTCTAAGTCTTTGCCATTGCTTCCAAGTAAATGTCCAGGTACAGAGATTTAAAAGCCATGCAGTGTAGAAATTAGTTATACGATTGAGAATCAGGATTAAAGTATCTTGCAAAACCAGCATTTTAAAAGAATACCTTGTAATAGGAGCAGCATGATGTGAAGAAGCGGGAAATCTTGTCTTGTTAAAGAATTGACCCAAGGTATTAAAAAAAATCTGTTCATGACAACGTAACTGGAAGGTTATGTCGCAATTAAAGTGATTTTTCAGTGATGAGGTGAAAAAAAGCCAAAAAAATTGTACCAACAGCAAAGGTTTCATAACTGTCAAAGTGAGGTCAGAGCATTATTGTTTGCAGGTAGAAGCCATGTTGAAACTCCTGCAGTTCATTGATCAGTTGCCTTTGGAAAAACCTGAAGGTAAACTTCGAAAGCATGATGATCTTCACTTAGTTATGTTAATTAGTACACGGGCATGAAAGCGTTTATATCAGCTGCCACAAAGTGGATGATGAAATGTGTATTCCCCGTGTTTGAAGGAATTTTTCCTCTTGAGAAAAAAAATCACTAGTTGAGTCATTTCTGACACTTGATGGCAACTGAGCTTACATCGGTTCGTTGGTCATTATTCCTTGGCTGAGTTTTATTTGCCGTCTATTCATCATTTTGCACCTTCCAGGGTTCGTACGCGTCTTGAAAACCCTTGAATTTCAGGAGGCCGATTTCAAGGCCTTGAAAGTACTTGAATTTCGTTTTGGGTCCTTGAAAGTCCTTGATTTTTTATTGAACAACATCGAAAAATATCTGCTTTTGGTAAACCCAAAACATAGATGTTAACAGAAACATTTTTCTTGGTTTTGAGGTAAAATTGTCATTACAAAAAGTCCTTGAAATTTCTAAGTAGGGTCCTGGAAAGTCCTTGAAAAGTCCTTGAAAAGTCCTGGAATCTTTGGCATGAAAAAGTCTGTTCCTACGCTCGTCCTTTGGTTTTCTGTTCGTTTGTTTTACTCTCATTCTTATTTTTAGTTTGTTCCTTCTCTCTTTCTTCTGTTCGTTTCACGTTTCGTTCTTTTGTTCGTTTCTCGTTCGTTTTTTCGTTCGTCCTTTGTTTCGCTCGTTTGTTCGTTCGTCGTTTTGTTTGTTTGTTCGTTCGTTCTTTCGTTAGTTTGTTCTTTCTTTCGTTGTTCCTTCCGGCTTTCTTTCGTTCTTTTGTTGTTCCTTCGTTCGTTTGATCATTAGTTCCCTTGTCTATGTACGGTTGTTTCTTTTTTTTCTTACCATTAGTTGTTCATTGTCTTTCCATCAGTTCTTCTATCGCATTCTTGTTATTGCCTCATAATCACATGCTCCTTGTATAATCAAGCTTTTCCTATCAGTGAATTCGTCTATGTGATAATTAGTCACCAAATGCTTTTCCCTAACAATGTGTTTACTTCCTTCTTATTTGTCCCATTCACAGTTCGTCAGAAGCCCAGGATGGCTCGAAGAAGTGCGCGTGTATTCCTCGCTGTCACGCCTCTGTTTGATGTGGACGCTCACTCAGCGAAACACCTCAGGCAATTCAAATACACATCAGTCAGTGTTATTTCTTCTCTGCTCAACAGTGACGAGTTTGTAAGCAAGGTAAGTAACGACTGACGTCAGTTCTTTTTAAGACTACTCTCGCTTGGACGATCAGACAATGCAGTCAACTGTAACTCCTGAACTCAAACCATTAATCAGATGAATGATATTGAGTTAAAGCATACAAATCCAAAAACATATACCGTTTTCAATTACAGCTGCATGCTGCAACCTGCGATGAAATTTCTCACTGCTTCTGCTATCAGCTTTCGTAGAAACAATGTCTTATTTTCTGTGTTTCCCTTCCTACAATGTAATGCAGGTCCATGTTGAAGAGGAAATGTTGGATTCTCTCTTTCTGAGGTAAGGTTTCTTTCAGTTTGAACCTCTTATTCTTCTTAAATAAGTAATTGAAGGGCGGAGAAACTGAGTGAACATGTCGCCATTGGTTTTAATAAGTTTGTATCTGATTGGTTGAGAGGAGGGCGCCAGTTTTCTCGCCCAATCACAGAAAGAATTCAAGTAAAACCGACGGGACACCGCATTACCTCCCGAAAATCAATTTAAACTTATTCTGGTAACTTGTGACACTCGTTCGAAACAGCTGTAAGAGTGGTTAAGTTTCTAAGGATATTAATTTTCCTTCTTTTCTTTTTTTGTTTCTGTAGACTGTTACAGGATACTTTAAACTTCATGACTAAAACGGCGCAACATGGTGACCAGGCAAATCCTGAGGTGACTGGAAAATTCTGGAAGGCTTTGTTGCATAAAACTTATGAAATTATCGACAAGGTAATGAAATTCTGTCTCTCCTTCTTTTAAAAAAACAGTGACCAGGAGGATAATGAAATTTCTTGTCCTCTTCTCTTCAAGGTTAATCACCTCTTACCTGCGTCAGTGTTTTTCAATGTCATTGAAAAGCTTCTCCACAGCAGCAACGGAACAGTGAGGCGCAAAGCTATAGAGTTACTCAACAGTAAACTGGGCAATGATGTTGGAGCTCATTCTGACGAACAGGTAGATGTGTAATGAAAATATACAACGACTTAAAACAGATAGTTATGTATAACAGTGAAGTCCCAATATTCTGAGTAGTTTTGCCAATGCATATCTGTAATTTTTATCCCTGGATATCTCCGACTGAAGCTGTACCACCATGGTGGACTTGTATCATCCCATGAATGTACATTTTCAGTGAATATCGAGAACTCAAGGGTGGTCCCCGGGTGTGGACTTTGGTCTGTGCATCACTCTTATTTTGTCCCGAATATCTTAAACCGAGGTCGCGTCCTCATGTATGAATTTGTTTCATGGTAGCGAAGTAATGTAATTTTCTCCTCGATATCTAGCCCCAGGCGTGGACTTGAGTCTGCGTATCACTGTGATTTTACCCGGTATACATCACACCAAAGAAGTGTCCTCAGCTCTGCTGGACTTTTGTTAGTGTACCCGTGTGATTTTACCCCCAATATCTCTAGTTTAAATTCTGTTCCCCGTTGTGACATTGTGTGAGAATAATATTGCTATTTTAATTGTCTGTTAAGAGAGCTTTGACCCGACATGTTACTGAAACGAAACCAAGAATGAATATGTAATCATGACTTTTGTTATTACTTTCATTATTTACAGATCAAGGCGTTACTGAACTTAGTAACCGAACTCCTTGCCATATCGAGAGGTTCTGGGGAGAGTGAAGAGTCTGTCATTAACAGGCAGACAGCTTTGTACAGTTTAAAGCTTCTTACTCGATTGCTGGCCAAGGAACACCCTGACGAATTTAAAGAGGTACTGGAACTTATTTCAATCATTTTTTTTTTCATTTTGTCGTACAGTTGATTTTGAATGGAACCGCAATCTCCCCTCCCGCCCCCTCCCAAGTTAGCACTCCTGAGATGTTACATTTCGTTTCGATGTAGGTGATGACTGTGGCTATTGATGTGTTTTCCTCCAAAGATTCCAACGCTCAGGTAAGTCTCATTGGCTCCATGTAATAATTTCTCTTGTTCTGATTGGCTCCTGTGATTATTTTGTATTTTTGGTTTTTGATTCCCTTTTAGCAAAGCTTACAAATATTTAAAGTGAAAGATTGTTTTATTCCTTTGACTCCTAGGTTGCCTCAAGCGCGTTGCTCTGTGCAGCAGAAGTGCTCAGTGGACTTAAAACGCGCTGCATTTCCTTCTTACCAAAGCTGATGCCTTCCGTCCTAAAACTGCTCAAAATAACTCAAAAAGAGAGGTATAGTCTTTCGCTATGAATTGCTAAAGGACGTCAATAAAAGTGTTAAATGTTTGTAAATGTTAAATGTTTGTCAAAACGTCAGATTCTTTGTTTGTTCTACAATTTTAATAAGACTATGACATCTATCTGTGTGATGTATGATTATTTTCAAGTCGCTGTCTGCTACACATTGATTTATATGTTGGTTCTCCTGGCCCCCTGTTTGGATTTTATTGACAAGTAAAGCGAAAATTTTTATTTATTTTCCCTTCTTTTTTTCTCTACCAGGAACAGCCTGTTGATTCTGTGTGGTGTAACAGCTTTGTACAAAGCCACCGAAGCACTCCCACACTTTCTTAGTCCTTACCTAGTTGATATTTTAATTTTGGTAGGTTTGTTCGCGCTCGTACTCTCTCCCCATAAACTATTTTTGACCGCGTGCGATTGATTGAAACACGTCACGTGACCTCCAATGGCCCGGTCAGTTGAAACTGACTGCAAATCGTCCACCTGAAACTGAAGAATATCGAGTGATAATCCTCAGTTGATATTCCCCAATTTATATGCCTCGAGTACAGTTCCACCCAAGTCTTCCCTAAAACGTTAATTAAAATTTTGGGGGGCGTTTGTTGTTGTTATTGAAGAGCACACAAACGTGCGCGTTCATAAAGTCGATTTGAATGGTCGATGTCTGTTTTCAACGGTGAGTTGGTTATAAAAGTTTTTTTTAATACAAAGAATATTTGAGGGACGATAAAAAACACAATAGCCTCCCTTTTGCTTGAAAATATCCTCGTATAAGGACTATATGCTTCTCGGTTCACATAATGTCCG
The DNA here is from genome assembly GCF_964205215.1 of Stylophora pistillata. Classification (NCBI taxonomy): domain Eukaryota; kingdom Metazoa; phylum Cnidaria; class Anthozoa; order Scleractinia; family Pocilloporidae; genus Stylophora; species Stylophora pistillata. The sequence goes on from NC_142529.1 coordinate 30,954,102, forward strand.
CGAACAAATATCGGAGCATGTTTTTACGCCACATGACGGTGATAGCTTGCACAGAGGCTATATAGGAGATTACTGATTGTAATGTAGCCATTGTCAAACTTAGGGAGTTTAACTTTCTTGCAGGTGACGCAACCTTCCCTTACTGGAGGAGAGGTTACCGAGGCCCATCAAGAAAAAGAAGAGGTTACAAAGCAGTCGACTGTAGATGTACAGTTGAAGGATCGCGTAGTCTTGCTCAGGTATCTTTGGTTATGAAGAGATTTTCCAGACTTCCACCCTACGTTTTCACTGTTCTAGTAGGCTACGAAGTGCATTTGATTGGGAGAGATTTCTTTGAAATGTGTTGCCAAGCCCTCCCCTTTTTTTTTCTTTCTTTTCTTCCTCTCAGGAAGGAGCTGGCTTGCAATATTGCACCACGGGTGTTGATATCGGCCGTGTCTGATTGCTACAGCAGTATCGTCGACAAACACAAGGTTTGCAATGTTTTGACACAGGTTTTTGCAGTTTACCTCTATGTTATGATACAGATTGGCCCGATTTATACTGGAGACGGATCATCCGTCGAGTAGGATCATCCATCTAGTATAAATACGTGAAGGACTATGAGACGAACTATGGGTGTGTCATGTGACTCGTCCCGTGTTTTATACTGGACGAGTTTTCTGAACGGATTTCCGAGAAAGCACAACGAAAAGGCTTGGTCAAATGTCTTAGTGCGGCATTAGCGGCAAATTTCAAAATGGCGGCAATGACACAAGTGTTTTTTCTTCTCTGCTAACACAAGCGCAAGGTATTTCATTTCTGTTTTCGTCCATACACGTTCTTTTTTTGACTTTCTGGGCTTGTACGAACCATCATTTGACTTGTCCGCCATCTTGAATTGATAGTTTAATGAAAACAACTGCTGGCTTCTTGTAACGAGGTGTAGTTTTCGTGAATAGTTCGTCTTCTTCCTGCATTTATACACAGCGATGGATCATCCGTCTTGACGAGTTATCCACGATAATTCGATGGACTATCGCGATAGCTCGTCTGGATAGATGATCTGACTGGTTGCCCGTGTTTTTATACACAGACGGATTATCAGACGAGCTACCGTTCCTTGCACAAGCTCGTCCTAGACGGATGATCCGTGTCTAGCATAAATCGGGCCATTACCATTCACAATCAACAATTTTGTTGTGTTCTCTAAACGAAATCAGTTACCACAGCAACGCTTCAACCTTTTATCGAATTGCAATCTGCGTTAATTTTCTGTTAATGTTTGTAGCTCCCGGGTACTCGTGCCATTCTCTGATTGGTTAAAAATCCGACATTGTTTGTGGTGCCAAGGCGAACGTTGTCTGAGATCGCTCGTGATAACCTATTATGTTGTTACCTTGTTAGGAGCGTGTTTTGGTACTGATGGATGTCCTGGCAGAATGTGTGAAAGCCATGAAGAAGGAAGATATTAAAACCCACCATTCCAATCTCTTCACACTTTTCTTAGAGGCGTTGGATTTTAGAACTCACCACAACCAGGAGGTACGTTTTGGATTTTTAACCCTTTACCCGTTAATGTCAGTAGGCATATTCTCCCCATTGTTCTTAACACATTTATTATCCATTATTATTATCCATTATTATTATCCATTAATATCACTATGCATATTTTCCCCATTGTTCTTAACACATTTCTCAAGGTGTTGACAAGGAGAAACTGTAAAACTTTGGTTGGTGACCATTTCCGTTATTCTCGTGACGTTACTGTCATGTCAATCTCGTTTTAGTCTCACTTTAAAGATTTTCTTTTTTCTTTTTTTTTTTATTCCAGGACGACGATCTTGTCGACAAAACTGAGAGTAATGTGATCGAAGCGTTTTTGTGTCTTGTGATCAAGATGTCAGAGGCTTCTTTCAGACCGATGTTTTTACGGGTACGTAAGGGACAGATCTATAAGCTCATCTTCGATATCCGTAAGCAAACTCGCTCCACTGACTATCAAACATTTCTTTGTGAGTCAGTTTCTGGAATGTGGTGTTAAATCCAAACTAAGCCTCGACTCCGTTAGTAGAAAATTTCCACTATTCGATTCTTCGTGGTGAAATTGTAAAATAAGTTATATTCCAATAAATTCTGTGAGTGGAAGGCCTTTACACGAACGCTGGTTTCTTTCAGCTGATAGATTGGGCGACCAGGCCCTCTTCCAGTAAGGAGCGGTTGATTGTTTTCTATCGTCTTTGTGACAGGTGAGGAAAAAACGTGAAAATATACATGAAAAGATTAAGGTTTTGGTTTGTGAAACGGGGGGGGGGGGAGGTGGGGTGGGTGGGTGGTGAATTGGACAAATGTAGGATGAATCTCTTCTTCGTGAGCCCGTCGGAGCTTCCATTATTTGTTATTTGGTTTTTCTATATTTTTTAATGAGTTGATATGCGTCTTGGCCATTGTAAAGAGTTTTTAGAGCGTTAGTCCTTCGTCGAGGAGAACGGCTAATACTCGAAATGTAAGCCTTACAAACTCTTTACGATGGCCAATTCACATTATCAGCTCAGTTAACAAAACCAAATGATCTTGTCATACATGAACTCCCTCACCGACGCAGCAGCACAGTTTCTTTAGAAACTTGTGCTCTTTGTTCCTTCACAGCGTTCTTGTGGTAAGTGCACACGTCTTAATTGTTTGTCACAAAGTCTCTCTCTTCGTTTGCCTCGGTCCTGCATACTCTCTTTGTAACAATAAGAACGTAAAGCAAGAGAAAGTATCTAATTTTAACTATCCATGTTTGTTTATCTTCAGCGTGGCTAATAAACTGAAAGGTTTGTTTGTGCTGTTTGCGGGTTACATTGTGAAGAACTGTGCCTCTTTACTAGACGCTACGAATAACTCCAAAACTGGTAAGCATCTTTTTGTAGCGCAATTTTGAATTTAGTATCGAAAATAATCTGTATTTGATCGGTTTTAAATTACTATGTACTTTGGTATGTCTAGTAAACTTTCGTTAACACCACAACAAATCAGATGTGAATCAAAACCAACTGCGACTTGATCACGCTCTTTTTCCTTCGCTAAAGGCAGTTTGTTAGTTGTACTTTAGTCCTTTTAGGCTCGTTATGATACTTTTGTTCATTCTGGTTGGTAGTTGCGTTATTTATTTTCACTACTCAGGATCAGAATTCTCCAGTCCTACTTTGTTCTTTTGTAGCAGCCATCACACAAGACAGATTTTTTTGACAATTAGTTATTATTAGTGCTTATTAGTTTGTTAGGAATCAGAATGTATCTTTTTTCGTTTATTTTCAGCGGAAATAATTTTTCAGGACGAGTCTCCAAACAGAAACATGTATAAAACTTGCCTTCTGGTAAACTACATGTTGGATTGTTTGCACAAATGCTTCATGTATGACACACACGGATTCTTGGAAAGCGATCGTATCCAGTGTTTGATGCAGCCTCTTGTAGATCAGGTGATGTTTGCGTTTCTTGAATGTTACGCAACAGTGTTACGTTACGACATGTAACAAACCTTATGATAGCTCATGCAAAAGACGGGTGAATTTGAGTGTTTCGCAGTTAATCTCTTGTAGTTGACTGTAGTCCAATTTTTTTCCTCTCCAACTTTTTTAATCAGATTGAAAACATGTCAGGAGGAGAAGATACATTTAGAGAACGGCTTGCGAACCACTTGGCCCCGTGCCTCGCGCAGTTTGCCGTAGCCTCCGGAAGTGATGCGCACTGGAAACCGCTGAACTATCAAGTATTACTGAAGACTCGGCACAGCTCTTCAACGGTGAGTGTAGATTTGCAGACTTTGATCCCTCACTAAGTCAGTCAAGAGACCATTGAGTGGGTCTTTGGTTAGCAGTTAGTCAGTCATCAAGTCAGTCGTTAGGTCAATTGATAGTGAGTCAGTTAGTTAGTCAGTCTGTCTGTCTGTAGGACACTTAGTTAGTCTTCCAGTTAGTGAGTCAGTCATTCAGTCAATCAGTCGTTCATTCAGGTAGTCTGGTAGTCACTCAGTCAGTCAGTTAGTCATTCAGTCAGTCAGTCATTCAGTCAGTCAGTCAGTCAGTCATTCAGTCGTTCCGTCCTTCCGTCATTCTGTTCTGTCGTTCTGATTTCGTCATTCAGTCATTCAATCACGTAGACCGGCAATTAGTCAGTTTGAATAATACGTAACTATTTAACATTTTCCTTCCAGGTTCGTTTTGCAGCGCTCAAAGTGCTAGAGGGATTCCACGCAAAACTCGGAGAGGAGTTCATGGTACTTTTACCAGAATCAATTCCATTCTTAGCAGAGCTTATGGAAGGTGAGAGAACGAAACTTAATGGATGTGACAGATCGACTCTTATAGGGCTAGCTTGCGAAGCCAGAAGTTTTCTGTGCGCTACGAAGCGTTGAGCAGCAAAGCTCCGCTGTTTGTTTTCACGCCTCCGCGCCTTTACTTCTTCGAGCGAACGAAAACACCCGGTAAGCTACCTAGGCTATTTGGCAGCCTCCCTCGCGATGTAAAAAATTTTGATAAGAATTTAGTAAAGTTCTCTGCTTCTTTTCTTGTAATTTTACAGATGAATGCTTTGAGGTGGAACAGCAATGTCAGCACCTCATCTCGGAAATCGAGCAAGTCTTAGGAGAGCCATTACAAAAATATTTTTGATGAATATAACGAGACACTGTTCCACACTGGTGGACACTGCTTCACACTGGCGAACAGTGCCCTTACACTAATGAACACCACTGCTCCACAGTGGTGCTCTATGAACATGAACTTGGTACAGCCAACTGGAAAATGGACTTTTTCTCCTGTGAAAATAAATATAGCCATGATTATCAGTGGCTTACAAGACGCACCTACCAATGGTGTAAGTCAGAGCTACAGAAAATAAATTTTAATCAGAGGAAAAACCGAAATCTTTTGCTTGGGCACTGGGGTTAGGGTTTGGTTTATACTAATTATACTATGCTTTGATATATCCCTATTTAAGCTATGGTATAACTACCTGGGGTTGTGCCACCAATACTAAATTAAAATGCCTCTGTATTAAGCAGAACAAATGTCTTCGTAGCATCATCTTTGCAAATGTTAGAGAAAGTGCCAATCCCTATTAGAAACTATAAGGAGTTCTAAAGTTGGATGCTATTTATAAATTCAGAATATGCTGCCTTGCATATAAGATTAATATTAAAGGGGATAGCATTCCAGATATCTTCCTTGATATCCTGACCCCAGCATCTGAAAAACATAATTATAAGACAAGATTTACTACTAATAATAATATTTTTAGACAAAGAGTATCCACCAACATGGGAAAATCATCGTTTATATTCTCTGCTTCAAAGATATGTGAAACCGTACCCACTTATCTTAAATATATGCCTTACAATAGCTTTAAAAAAGAATGGAAACATCAACTTTTGCTCAACCAAACCTGATCATTTTACTTTGCTACTGATATACTCTTAGGAAAAATGGAAACTTCAACCTTGTTCAACAAAACCTAATCATTTTACTTAATTTACTGCTGATTTATTTTTATTATAGGATGCTATTTATATGACCATTAAGGTGTCCAACTAGAAAAATTTTGCTACTTTGGACACCGTGCACCTCTCAAACTTATCTTTATGGCCAAATAGTACTTTTATTCTTCTCTCTCTCTCTCTCTCCAATTTTTCATATAAATACTAACTGCCATTAATAGTGTGAAATAAATGAGAGTTCAAAGTTCATTCTCTAAGGACCTGTAGAAAAGGGGTCCATAATACACTCCAGGGAATGAGGCAACCCTGAGGCCTACCACAGAAGCAACTTCTCTAATGGGTACAGGTCCCTGATATTTTAAGACTTCTATATGCATTTTTTAACTTATCAACTTTATCAGGGACCATGGTGATATCCATTGTAACGGAGTTTACAATGAATCCCAGAAATTTGACTTGTTGTGATGGATTTGTCACTGATCATGGTGTCATGGACAGTAAAATCTAAGGATTTTAGCAATTTAATGGTATTGCAAACTTGTTTATCAAGCTCCTGAGGTGTATCAGCTAGCAAGAGGATGTCATCAATGTAACCCACCAGGTGGAAGCCTCTTGATCTAAGGGAGGCGTAAACTGGTATCATAAGTTTAGCGAAGGACCTTGGGGCACTAGATAGCCCATTGGGTAAACAAGTAAATTCATACAAGTTGAGATATTTTCTATGATCAATCACTATAGGAACTGAGTAGTACGCATCCTTGAGGTCGAGAACTGCCATCCATGAGCCTTGTTTAATCAATTGGGCAGCTGTTTGAAGTGACTTCATCGTAAAGTGTTTATAGGTCACATGTTCATTTAGCCTTTTCAAGTTTAGAATCAACCTGTGTGATCCATCGTTCTTGGGTCGTGTGAAGACCGTGGAGATGAATTCGACTTCACAATGAGTGGCTTCAGCAATAACATTTTTAGTTAACAATTTAGAAATCTCTGTTTCAATAATTTCTTCTCCTCTGGAGAAGTGCATATGGGGAGCTACAGTTTAAAAAGACTCTGAACCAAAGGCTATGTCAAAGCCAGTTACTATCTCAAGGATAGTACTATCAGAGGTCATCAGCCTCCAGGTAGCTACAAATTTAGATATATTACCAGCTGTAATTTAGCATTGATGTCACTTACCAGGTCATTAGAGCTTTCTAGGGCGATTTCGACTGTTGTCGATGATTTGTTCTCTGTTTTTGACCATCTTTCCCTTTCCAGGGCTTAAAACCCTGGCCTCTAAAGTTTTTTTAATTCATGTGAGAATACTGGCTACCATAAGAATTGTAGTTACTGCTGTGGTAGTCTTTGGGTTGGATTTTGGCAACAATCTTGTTCTGGTCACCATTATCCTTCAGTTGCTTATGGACGGGTCGTCTCCAAATAGCGTGTCAGAGAAGGGAATCTGAGACTGAGCATAGGTATGTATAATCCTTCCCTATGTCTGACTCCGTAAGTTGTTTCCGCAGCACATTAACCTCATAATTTGCATGTGATAGCAGCGATAGGGCCTCAAGGTCCATTTTCTTCATTGTTTGAAGTTGGTCATTGCTCAGGTTCCCTGTCATGAACAGGTCAGCCATACGTAAGACTGGTATAATGCCTTTTATAAGGGCTTGTGGGATTTTATACATTTGTGCATCACTTTTTTTAGTGTGATCCCTGAACTTTCGCCAGATGCCTAGATTAACCCTGGTAGGCTTAGCATTTTTGCAGTTTTCTGGCCTTTCTTGGCGACCCAGCTTATCTTTTAATGCTTTATCAGACATATGATGTCTACGCATTTCGTCAGTTAGCTTAGCAAGCTGTTTGTGCTGGAGCTTGGCTCCAGGGGTGTCATCTGACTCGTACTCTTTTTGGAGTTCGGCCAACGTTTCATCCACATCATCAGAGTCGAGCTCTTTGTCAGTAGGATCTGAGTCATTGTTTTCATCATTGATCTCATCATCAATTTTTCAGGGTCGCGGTCATCGTCGTCAGCATGCCCTTTGTTCGAGGAGCAAACATGGCGCCGTTTTTTGGCGGGAAGATCTGCCTGGGTTGCATGTCGTTTGACCGGCCCTTTCCCTTTTCCCCTCACGGAAGGGGTTTTCGAAGTCTTTTCTTTGCTCATCAAGTGTTCTGTGAGTTGACGGATAGCCGATGTTGGGAGGGCCATTTCGTTGTTTGAAGTTGTGGTTTGCTCGGGTGGCACGGCCGATCCCGAGGCTCATTGATCGTCATTCACGAAGATCTTCTTTGGAGGGTTTTCAGGTTGTTCAGTTTCCTTCATCGTCTGAATCAAGGTTGACTTCTTCTGTAGGTTTAGACATTTCCTCGCCGGTTTTATGTCAGCAGAGGTTTATAACCGATTTTAAACAGATTTTGAACTGGTGTACTAAAGCATGACTGTTTGCTCAGACAACGAACTCGCACTGAGCTCGGATACGCATGCTTATTTTTCGGTAAATAAATAACTTTATTATACACAGAATTAAAAAAGTTGTCACTTATTTACATTGAAGCTGTGTAAATAATGAAGTAATAGGCAATAATGGTTCCAGTCCTTACTCGGACTTAACCTGATTTTGGAGTATTCATGTAAGTCACAACCGTAGAATTCACCATGTGAGGGCCGTATGCGACTGCGTGAGCAGAGACGGAAAAGCCGTGTAGCCCCGCGAGATGCGACCTGAAAGAGGAAAGGACAAAAGACAATCAAATAGTTATTGACTACGTTTGGTCGGGCTGGACGCTGCGCTCGGTTCGCACGTCAACACCAGAGGCCAGATGTAATCCCATCCGCCTTTCTCAGCGAGTCAACAAGTACATGATCTGAAAATTCGTGGCCGCGAATCGCCTTTATGATGTCATTTTTCATGAACGCTACAAATAGGATGACGCTGTCAAAGGTAGTTTTGATAAATTAAGTTGAAGTTAAGATTCATTTGCATTGACAGGCATCTTGAGAAGTAAGTCAAATATGAAACTTACACTGCCTCTATGATCACAAGAAGAATAAACTTACACTTTGCCTTATCGGTTTCTGCAGATGACAGTTATATTCTCTTTCGCGACTAACTTCTCGCTCTTATTTATGCACTTGATGGGTTTTTTCTTTTTCTTTTATTCGCATTTTATAGAATTCGGCTCTGTGGTTTCTTTTTCATTATTTCCACTTGACTCTGTCGTAAGGGAAACCAATGGGAACTCGTCGAATTCAAGAGGAAAAGTCTACGATTGCCGATAATAACTCGTCTTAAATTAACATTTTTGAATCCGTGGCAACAAAAAATCTGAAACGATATTTTTGTAAGTCGCCGAAAAGCACTCAAAGCTTGTTGTCTCAACTGAATTAATCCTGAAGTCAGATAAACATTTGTGCCTATCGGATTTTGATGCAATACAGCTTTAAAAAGCCTTCAATAAACACCACAGCACAAGAGAAAATTACCCCGCTGTAATTGATTTATAAAACGGTAGTTAGGCGCTTTCCCCAAGCATCGGATTTTGACAGCACATTTTAACTAAAGCTCTGAGCAGCAACAGAAAATATTCTGAGAATGAAAATTAAAAGTTGTAGCAAATATTGCGAAATGAAATCGAGCAGATTAAACAGCGAATGGCTGAACTAGATCATCGTTTAACCAACAGAATATTGCGGTACTTCAACCTTTTCTTCGGTGGGTGTTGCCAGAGCTTTGAAAATATGTATCGAGACAGTTCAGTTCAGCAACACACCAAGTAGTAAAATTTACATTTACGTCGCGTATTACACTTTAATCTTTCCCAACCGGTTTCTCCTCGCCCCCGCGATCTGAACATTATTAATTCTCCTATCTGCTTGCCATATACATTTCCATTAATGTTGGTTCAGTGAGTTTTGTGTTGAACTCAACTGCTCTCTGCTTGATTGGAGGTGTTTACGAAGCCAATCTTCTGATCAGTATCATATTTGGAGTGTGCACGCAATCAGTCATACGCTCCGGCACATGCGCAAAAGAACTATCGACACCGAGAGTATGATAGAAATATTGAAAACTGGAACGAGAAAGGAGATTAAAGAACACCTGTTTGTTTGCGGTAAGTTTAATTTTACCTTTTACATGCTTAGAAAATTGGTATTTGAATATGTACATTTTATTTGCAAAGTTAAAAGTTTAAAATTTTGTTAAATTATTAATCTAATAAAACTTAAATGTGTCATTTCCTACATGTACCATTTTTTTAATTAATTCAAACACTGAGTAGTAAACTTGAAAAATTCGTGGTGTGAAAGACGTAATAGTCGTTATGGACCACAAAGTTCTCAAACATCTGGGTCTCAAGCAAACTGATTTCTCCCCACGGACAAAAGCTAAAACAAACATCGCTGGAGAAGTTTCCCCAGAATTTACCGCTAAAAACCTCGTATTTTTTTCAGGAAGAAAAATAGAAAGCACTCTTTTTGCAAATTATTAATTCCTTGAAAAAAAAAAAACGCTTTGATTACTTCCTTCCATGACGGTCTCCTTATCCTTATAACGAAGAAACATGAAAAAAGAAGCTGGGACTGATAAACACTTTCGGGCATCTACAACAAAGTCAAAATAATCACAAGGGCCAAACAGAGCGGACGAGAACACTACTAGGAGCGTGTGGCGATTAAAAACGAAAAAAGCAAACCACAGGGCGCGGGAAAATGCGATTGGCCATGTGGCAGTTCTTTTTGCATCTGATTAGTTTAGAGGATAGCGCGAGTTTTTTTTTTTCTAACCAATCACATGAGGGAATTAAAACAAAAGCAGTGGAATGTGGATCATCTTCGTCATTCAACTAAAAATTGCCTTAACCACCAGGGACATTATACTCTTCAATACATCTTTGGAAATCCTCCTTATGAACAAACCGCATTCCGCAGTAAAGCTGAAATCTAGAATATGGCTCCGGCTGATAATTTGTCTCGCGCGAGAACGCGTATCCTTTCCAGACCTTGTTACTTGTTTGGTTTATAAGTTGTTCATTCAGTTCGTTGATTCTGTCGGCGTCGAGAAGCTCACTCTGAGATGGGTACTTCTGACTAAAAGTGTAGTCCAGTTGCCAGATCGGGCTAGCGAACTCTGAAAACAGCAGATGGCAAAATCTGACAGTTAATAAAGTACGTAACAGACACGTTTGTTGAACTGTTGCAGCATTATCTAGCATTAGGGAGTTTAAGCAAATCACTACGGCTGGCGCTGCTACGGCTACCGGAAGTAAAATTGTTCAGAAACGAGTCATTGCGCATGTCAGTGGTTCAGATCCAACCGTAGCGGGAAATCCTTCTACGCGAGTGGGAAGGTTTCGGCGTAGTCTGTGGTACGTGAACTCATCTCGCTTCTTTCTTCGCTTTATATATTCTCCTGAGCAACTTTAACTATTGAAATACACTTAACATCTTTAAAAATAGCTTATCGTGAATATTTATCAAGGTGGCTGTCCCTTACCGAGTGAATCTGCCTTTATTTTTGCAGCCGGGTTTGTCGAAGGATCGAAGCAGTGTGCACGTGGAGAACGCAGCGAACGCCAGGAGAAATACATAAGTAGAAAGTCTAACTTTTCCTTTTCAAGCCTTAAAGACTACTTGAAATTCAAATCGCTGAAGCCGAGGAATGACGAGGGTTATGAAGGACCGTGTAGAAACGTTTCTTTGGTGTTTATAAGCTCCAAACTGGCAATTTTACAACACGTAAGCTTAAACATTTTAATTCACTCATTCACTGTGCACAGGATCGCTTACAATTTTTTTTCCAAACGTCGGAATCCCTCGTCTCTTTGAACGAAGTCATTTTGAGTTTTTAGACGTGCAAAAACTACCGCGAAGACGCTTATTGGTTGTAAACTTCTCAGCCGTACTAGGTTTGTAGTTCGCGTTGCTTGAAGTTGAATTTTGGTGGGCTACGGCGACGTACTCTCCCCAAGCCTCGTCAACCATGGTAGCCGTAGCAGCGCCAGCCGTAGTGATTTGCTTAAACTCCCTAAATCACGCAGGAGGCTGACAAATTAAAGCGCACGAAGTGCACGTTTTGTAAGCACGCACAGTACTACCACGAGCTGAAATTTATCCATGTCTCGCGCCTCGTGCACCGACACGTGCAATTATAACATAACCAAAGTAAAGCGCGCGCTCTGATTGGTCAATTCAGCGTCCCCCATTTGCCCATGGGTGTACGCTGCTGACAAGACTATTTTTCCGCGCGCGCTTGTTTTTTCTGGTCGCGTAAGTTTTGTTAAATAAAAGGGAACTCTTTAGCTACAATGTATCAATGTTATGTTATAAAACAAACGGTAAACACCACAGCGTACACTATTGAGTTATGGATGCACTTGGGAGGTTTGCTAAGCACTCAAGAAGCTAGAGTCGCTCTCGGCTATCGCCTCGCGCGACTCTTACGCTTCTTTCGTGCTTAGCAACCTCCCGCGTGCATCCATAACTCAAGAGTGTACGCTGTGGTGTTTAACATTTGTTAACTGGCGGTTGTCTCCCTACTCTTCTCCAAAGAAGACTGAAAGAAAAAATACGAGGGCGAGAGTTACCATCTCTAGTGTAAAACTGATTAGACGAGGAATCAGTAAAGTAGTTTGATAAGTTAATTTTTCCCATTTTCTTTTAAAAGTAGTAAGAAGTGACTCTCTCTAATCTTTATTTAGATTTGACCTTGAGAACACTTCTACAAATCTTCTGGTAGGTTAGCCATAGTTTGTAGAATTAAAACGTGGTACTCAAAAATCACCGATCCAAAGCAAGTGTAAAATCATTACGGACGACATTAGGGCGGAAGCACTCACTAGCGTAAGACTATTCTTGAATTTACATGAGCACTGTTAAGAAGACGTTAATGAACTTGTGCGCGTGCGACTCGCGTGCGCGTGCTTTGGGATTAGGTAGGCTAATAATATCGTAAGTAAATCACGCGGACCTTTTAATTTTGACGTGTGCGATTTTTTAGGGGGAGTTGAAAAGTTCTGAGTGGCAGTTTTGTTTAATGGTCGTTGTCGTTTACCGTGAGTCTATAGTTGACCGTGTTGGAATTAAAGTGTTTGTTTGGATTTCCCGTTTCGCTTCCGAACAAGCACCGCAATGTCTTGCGGACGTCTGTTGCAAGGCGTTAACAGACTGTTACGTCCGTAAGTCTTCGTGTTAATTTTTTTTGTTTCTAATCTTCGAAAATTTTGAGCGATTTCAATATCACCGTCACTATTACATGCAAATCCCACCCCCCCCCCCCCCCCTCCTCCTTCGGGGCACAAAGGGTGCACTGGCATCCCTCACCTGTAGCCATGACTAAGTCCATGTAATATTGTGTGTAATCCAGCAGGGCAAGGTGGTCAGTGTCCAGAGAGACTACTCTGAATGCTGGGTTGTTATGGTAGACAGGAGATATGGCGGGTGCAAGAAGCACAAACGCCTTCTTTGCTCCTTGTTGAGCGTCCTCAGTTTCTGTCATAGACATCTGAAGACGGAAATCGTCTTTATGTGAATGAGCAAAGAACTGGGCTATAAAAAGAATAGGTAATCATGTTTATCGGCTCAAAAAGTTTTAAAAATATTTCATCACAAGGGCATTAATTGACAGGGGTATGACGCAACGCAACTTGTGTATAACATGGGCGTTAACATGTTTAAATCACAATGGGGCTGGTTTTGAGAAGAATGAAAAAACATGAAATAAAACACTTACCAGTCACTAAAGAACTGTACTTTTCTGCAACAAGATTAACGTATCTACTAGTGTAGTTACTGAACCAGTAGGACTTGCCGTCGTAAGTATCGATTCTAACGAAAAGAGACACAAAACGTTTATGTGATAAGGATCTTAGAGATAAGATAACAGAAAAGTCACATAGCGAGCCATAACATGGCTTGAAGTTATGTCAGGAAACACGTTGTGGCCTTTCACGGCGCAGTGCAACCCTTTGAAAGCTACGACTGGAAAAAGATCATCTACTTCGCTGGCGAGGTGAAAGCAAAGGAAAGGACAGCAGCCCCAACATAGAGTTTGGTCAGAATTTAAACAATACACAACAAGGAAATAAAAGAGCAGCAGGGATTGGTGATTGTACTGAATACTTTTAGGTTCTGGTTACCTGTAAGTAGCAGAGCATGGATGAAAAATAGTTATTCTTGTTCCCTGGGTCTCCCCATTTACCCCTCACCCCTATCACTAAGGGAAGGGGGGAAAGGGAAGGGGGAAAGTGGGGAAGGGGGAAAAGGGAAGGGGGGAATGGGAAGAAACCTCGCAGTGGAATGGAGAAAGGCAGCCATAAAGCAGAGGGAATACTCGTTTTCTATAATTCTCCAACCACTTCTAACTACTGTGGAACAACATCTCACAATAAGGAAAACACAATTTAAAGCTGTGGTACAATACTGAACATACCCTGCAGGGATGTGGCCCACCAATATCACCTTTTGTCCTTGCATTGCTGCAATTTCTAACTGGTATTCTAACCATGTTAACTGCTGGACAGCCTTTTGAAAGATTTCTGCATTGTGGTCCACTGCTACAGACCAGTAAAGGCTGTTTAAGACTAATAACACTATCTTGCCACCTTAAAAGAAGCAAATGAAGGCTAAAAATTAGTCCTCAGGTTTAGCAACTACTGCACATATGATATCATGACCAGCTACTTTCTCCTCCACCAAACATTATCAACCTATCTAATATAAGGTTAAGTAGGGGGCAATATGAAGTCAGGGGCTAGAGGTCAGAGGTGAGTGGTGAAAAATACTAGACAAAAGTACAAAAAGGTAATAAATTACTTGCAATGCTGGCATTGTAATAACCACCCTCCAAAAAACTCTCTTCTAAAACAGCCAATGTAGTTGGCTTTTTGACATCATTGGGACATGAGGAGCACAAAATCAATGGAGCCCAAGAGGTTAAAAGCTCTTTGTACCAGTCGCTTGAGTTTGGTAAAACATAATGTCCTGGCAGATCATTATTACCAACCACTGGGAAGATGGGAATATTTGGAAACCTTGCATGAGTTCTGTTGCTGACTTGAGCAATGTTGTCCAATACTCGATGTGGACCAGCATAAGATGTCCACATCCCATGACCTGACAAGTCACCTGAATAAACAGGCAAAAGAGCAAGACATGTATGATTAGCTCACTTTTTATGACTGATTACTTAATTTTCTAGGACTAGATATACTCAATAGCATAGTTTCAACACCTTACAGGGTGCAACATTATACACAAGGAGGGTAGAGAATATGGGGAATTGAGGGGAGACTGGGGAATTGAGGGGAGACTGGGGAATTGAGGGGAGACTAGAAAATTGCAAAAAGGAATTTCCTCATCCAAGAAAGAAACCTGCAAAAAGTGATCTGAACAAGTTTTCTCTACCATCTTGATAGTTTTTGTGTTTAATAGGGATATCCTTGCATGATCACACAGCAAAAGGAGAGAAGAAACACCTTGTATGACCTGAATGTCAAAAAAATAAAATGTTCCAGCCCAATTGCACTTTACCATGACTCTCGCAAAAGACAGGGTTCCATTTGCAAAAAAATTATTTTATAAACCTAGCAGACATGCTGTATCTTGTTTGTACTTTGTGTGTTTTTAAGATGTTAGATTTGCAAGGACTATTTTTGTCAGGAATATTGTTTGATAGGAATATTTTGAGGATTTCAATGATGTTGCCATTCTCTTGGTGACATATCTAAACAAAATAATCAAACCTTTAATTCTTATCTTTTAATTATCATAACTTAAGATAACTTCAGTTTTTTACATTGTTACCCACCTGTCAACAAAATGAAGCTAACATCCTCCATCTTGCTGACATTCTGTATAGCATCCAAGGAATTTTGCACAAGATCAATAGGTGAATCACACCCAATCCTTCCATACTGTGCTGTGTACTTTGCTGTACTATTTGAAATTTGTTTTCGGCAAAAAGATCTTTGGGGTATAGTCTTGTCATAGAAAGGATCATAATGTATATCAGAAAAGTGGACAAACTTGATAATGTCATTGCTGACAGCTCTTTCATTCTTCTGCTCTGTGCATGTGGAATATTTATGACCACTCTCATAGGTTACAATTAATATCACAATGAGTATACTGCAAATGGCAGTTAAAACTCCAATTAGGATTCTTGCTTTCATTGTCTTCTTCTGCCATCTTTTATGCTCATCAAAATCATCAGCCTCTGTGCTGGTCAGACAGGTAACTGACAAGTTCCGAGTGTACCTCACGGCCATTACAACTGGTTATATGAAACTCCTGTAATAATTTGAGCCAACCATAAAATTTCTTTCAGTGCAGAAAAAAAGTAATAAAATTGTGAACATTTTTTAAGCAGGATGTTGTAACAAAATAAGAAAAGAAATTTGTCTGCCTCTTAATCTTATTTGGAAACTGTCTTCAAAGATACCTGTCAATATCAACTCTTAAAACCATCCCCATGGGCCAATGGAATACCTTACAGAAAAAAATATACCATAGTATAATATGCCATTTCCGAATTACGTTTGGCCTCTTTTTCAAAACGAGGCCTGGTGCTCAACCATACGTATGAAATGTGAATGAAAACTCAGGCGCTTTCCATTCAACAAAAATCACGGGTTCAAAACGTTGGTATTTTCGCTGGCCGAATGGAACGCATCCGACCGTATCCAAGAGGGCACACTCAAAACGTATTCCTAAATTTTCGAAAACTTATCCCGGAACTTTTCCCGTTCCATTCGACTTCAGACCGGAGATCTCGAAAATTTTGGTCAAATGGAAAGCGCCCCTTATTACCATACGAAAGGATGAGCACCATGGCCACGACTCGCTTTGAAAGAGAGGCTAAAGTCAATTCGGAAATGGCTGTTTGGTTCTTCAGAAGTAGACCTCTCAACTTTATTATAAATCAAATCTAATTTTGGTGCTCCATGAGTCAACTATTTTTTTCAAGTGAACGTGGGTGCATTCAAGGACTGCGGAAAAAGCGAAGGACTCAATAACTTCCTTTGTTCAGCGCCTTCTCGTAACCTGACCCCCAAAAATGCGAACGCTACGTGCAACGTAAGAATTTAGATGCATCAATAGTAAAGTTAGCGTCACAATCTTCAAAATGAGATATTTCTGTTCTATACTGATCTTAAATCTAATAAGACATCAAAACGTATCGATTAGAACCCGTCACAAGGGTATTTGGCTTGAGACAAGATGATTCGTGTTATTGCGTTTGAGAACTCCTAAATCATGTTATATAACAGTTTATAATCACAAGAAGCACAACCTCGATCTTTCATATTTGTACATGAGAAGATATGAGGAAAATTGATACTTTGTAAGGCAATCATTTCTTACAAATTTCTCCTCAGCCAAACTAGTTGACTGTCAAACCCATACGCTTGTAGGCCACGCTCGACTTCCTACAAGACAAGTACTGTTCATAATTCGTCATTCACTTCAAGTTGTACATAACCAAACCACTGAGAGTGTAGCGAAGCTCACCTTTCAACAGATAACTCAACCTTGCCTCGACGTTAACAAACAAGTTCTGGGCGCATTTCCGCTGAAATTTTACAACACCTTCCGCAGTAACGTTCAGAAAAATGTTTTGACCCACGTGCCGGGGACTTATCCGATGAGCTTGGATAATCAGCTAAAGTAACACAAGTACACAACAGTACTTTTACGCCAACAGCGACAGTTTGCCTTAGATTATTGCAGGACTCTTACCAGCTCGAGTTACAGGTGCATACTTCCTTTCTTCATTTGACTGACAGAAAATATGAAACAAAGAGCTGCTATGTGAGTGTCAGTGAGTGATATCTGATAGGTGTTCACCCCGCGACAAATATAGTTATACTTTGTCATGCTGTCACTATCACGGTCACTTGAGATTGCTTACAAATGGAGTGTTTACGCGTTGTAAAATTCGTACAAAAAAGGTAAACTCAAAAACGATATTGGAAAAACTAAATCTCAAACCGATTTCATCTTCAGATTAATCGTGTTACATGTGATAGAAAAGTTTTTTCTAATATTTACTTCGCACGCTAAAAATCCTCAGTACTACCAATATTGTCGGCATTTTATCTTTTCATACAAACGATATATCATTAATTATAAGTTATTATTCACTAGTAAAAGAGAAAAAAGAATACATAGTGAGAAAACCTACTTCAAGCATACGATCGTTTCTACACACATGCATATGATTGGCACAGAACAGTCATTATGCAATACCGATCTTAATTTAATAAAAACTCTGGGGGATAAATTCGTGCATTTTTAGTGAAGGTACCTCAGTTGTCAACATCGAAGCTTTCTTGCATTTTTGCGGTAGGAATTATGAAATTAGTTTTTCTACAATTTATCCATCTGCAGTGAATTCCATGTTGTTAGCTTTTACGACCAGTTTTTTTTTTTTACCTTTCCGTTTAAAAAGACGATTATAAAAAGTTTCCAAATAATTCGCCAAGTCAGAGTCAAACTTAGTTCAATAAGGTATTTTAACGCTTTGAACCCTAAGAGAGACTGGGTTCTATAGATGTAGAGCTCACGAGTAAAAAGGAAATGATCCCTAATTTAGAAGCTCTTGGTGGTCCAAAAAATTCTCTAGGTCAGTATTGAAGGGAAATGTAAAGAGAACAGTGTGTAAATATTAATGCTAATGCAAGTGGAAAGGGTAAAGCAATTTTTTTATGCCAATTAGCAATTTATTATCAATTACCATCCACACCGTTAAGGTCATCACAAATGACGTCAGTGGCGGAGGCTCTAAGTACGGGAAGTGTAACTATCTCAGAAAGTTGAACGTGTTTTAATATTCGACGTGCTTTATGTCACGAAAACATCCCAGCGAAATATCGAAATATTCTTGTGGCAATATTGTAAATTAAGGGTGGGTTAAAACTTTTAGCCGCCCCGCAAAGATCTCTCTCTTTAATACTTACCCAATTTATTTAATTAAAATACGTTTAATACTTTACAGAAATTGAAGAAATAAACAAAAACTCCTCTAAACTATTTTCTTTACTTAGATTTGTTTGTTTTTCTGTCTTTGGTGTAAGATAACTAGTGATAAATAAGTATTGTGTGTGTTTTCCCAAATGACTGGTAAGCACTTGCAAGCATTTTTAAAAACTGCAGCAACAACGAAAAGCGACAAATCTTCTAGTTGAAAGAGAGGCAATATATCACAACGGTACTGGTCATTGACGAATTGATAATCTTTATTAAGGTTATTTGTCTCTTAATGAAAGAAACCATACTTTTCCCTTCACTGATTTTCTGCTATCATGAATTGAAAACGGCAGTTCTAGTTCAGTCTGGGCAACTAACGGCCTACTCTAATAAAATATGCATTTTATCCTTTCTTGCCTAATTCTAAACGCACCAGAGACAGATCCCATTTGTCCTGCATAAACCACAACAATGCTGAAAAGAACGACAGATCGTGAGAAAAAGTACATTCCTAAAAATCCGCGCGTCACTGGTTAAGAGCTCGCGCGATTTACTGATACCCGAGAGTCCACTTAGTGAAGGAATCCCTTCGGAGAGAAAACGAGGGTGAGGTTCTATAATCTGCCACTCTCACAAAATCCGCTAGTTCAGCTATCACTACTATGGGGAAAATTACTAACTGGCTTTCTTGAGATTATTTGAATATTTCGCTCTCAGATCCTAACTTGCGCTCGTTGCTAAAACGACGGAGTCGGACAGAGGGCTAATAGGAAGAATTTCAAGAGATTCAATAGACAGCGAAATTGCGATAGGAAGTTGCAGCTATATTCTGGCTTACCTCTCCGTCGGGAACACGGAACCTGCCAAAATCGGAAAGGGGGGACGGGTGAGGGGAAAATGTCACACGGAAGTTGTTCTTTACCAGACTCCGCTCGTCCAATATGGCGATCTGTTGACATGGCCGGGAAGTTGTCATGTATGGGGTGCCCATAACTACAGCTGTATACGTAACAAAAAATGGCAGAATCCTATTATATAGGTGTTGATGTTGGAACAGCTAGCGTTCGTGCTGCTCTGATAACCCACGATGGAAGAATCGTTTCATCCGCGACGCAGCCATTGCAAATCTGGCAACCTCTCACTGATTACTATGAGCAATCATCCGAAGATGTATGGAGAAATGTCTGCTTAGTTGTTAAGGTATTTTCCGAAAAAATTATGGGAATATGAGAAAGTCTTCAAAATTTCGCGATCCTCTGGATCGGTAATCCCTGGAGGAGCTTGAGGGGAGAGGTATCTTTTTATGATCCCGCAGTGTACGGCTGGTGAAGGACAGGATGTACCCTCCATCAGCCTTGCTCTTTGTAGTCTATCTAACAGGCACCCCCACTGACCCCTTTTCAACTTACTAAGGGGTATTTGAACCAAGATCAGATTTTTCTAACACTTCGCCTCTGTGATCATTTATACACAAGTAAAAGGATAGACATAATCATTTTATGATTGTCCTAATTCTGATTAAACATTTACCTGACTTTTGCTTTTAAGTGGCAATTAATTAATACGGCATAATGATTGACAACTTGGCCCTCACTGGTGGAGAATTGTCAGTGGCAAAAGTTTGCGCAGTTAACTGAATTATAGAATTTGTATACCACCCTTTTATAACTTTTTCGTAGGAGGTTGGTGCCAGTCTCACTGATAAGGGAAAGGTTAAAGGGATAGGTTTTGATGCAACATGTTCCCTGGTGACTTTAGACTCATCAGGAGGTCCTGTCACATGCAGTCCTTCCAAAGAACCTCACAGAAATATTATAATGTGGCTGGATCACCGTGCCATGGAACAGGCTGAAAGAGTCAACAGTACAAAACACAAAGTGTTAACATATGTTGGTGGAGCTACTTCACCAGAAATGGAGATTCCAAAAATGCTGTGGCTAAAAGAAAATTTGCAAATGGACTGTTGGGATAAATGTGCACTTTGTTTAGAACTACCTGAGTTTCTCACTTATAGAGCAACTGGTGATAAAACAAGGTAAGTGATAAACCAGGAGAAGCTTGTATATAACTGTTACAGTTATTTTGTTTTGTTGCCTAGAATGATAATGGCACCTAGAACTAAGCTAATAACCACCTCCCAGTTAGCTCAATGGATAGAGCGCTGGACTGCTGTGCGGGAGGTCGAGGGTTCAAGCCCCAGCCACAGACCAACACTCAAGGTCTTAAAATAATTGAGAAGAATGTGCTACCTTTCTATAACATCAAGAAATGGTTAGATTTTCTAGTCTTCTTGGATAGGGATGAATAAATGGAGGTCCCGTCTCCTGCAGGGTTGGGGTAGGAGACGTTAATGTCCACACACAAGGTTACTGTGTGATGGAGGTCCTCCCCTGGGGTGGGATGGGTGGGATTTATTGGGTGGACTACTCGCATGGATCTCATATGTTCCGTTCTAGTCCTACCCTACTGTGATACTGCAGCGAAAAAAATGGTTAGAAAAAAATCCCAGGTGCAAGTCTGCTATAAAGTGAGACAAATATTTGCACAAGGTAGGTGTTTCTTTTACTCAATAAGTGGGTAGCTATAATCGCACTTTTTATATGTTAGAGGCATTATTTTAACTCTCTTGCAGTTTTCCTTGATCTCACATAGAAAGAAAAGTGGCCTTTGGCATTCATTTATGAATATCATAGAGTTTATGATAAACATAAATATCTGTTACTGTCATGCATGCTAGATATTTGTGTTATACACAATATATTATTTAATTATCAGCATGAAAGTAGTAATACAATAATAC
This sequence comes from Stylophora pistillata, assembly GCF_964205215.1. Classification (NCBI taxonomy): domain Eukaryota; kingdom Metazoa; phylum Cnidaria; class Anthozoa; order Scleractinia; family Pocilloporidae; genus Stylophora; species Stylophora pistillata. The sequence continues at coordinate 30,975,315 of NC_142529.1, forward strand.
TGAACACAACACTGTACTTTTTTATCATAAAAATTAGAATATGAGCAAGTTGCATTTAAGGTGGAAGTGCATGATAAAGATTTGTCTCAGATGAGAAGACACTAGAAAATTACTGGATGGCAGGGGCATCACCAGGATTTTTCAAAGGGGGGGGGGGGTCACAGAGGCTACTCACCATTTACACTTCTGCTCTCCCGCGTATATCAGCGGGCTCAGTTGTATTATCGCAGCATGAAGACTCATATCAATGGCTTTTACGGCCAAGATATTGTCATGGTGTTTTCGCCACCTGAATATTGTAGGTTGTTTGCTCTAAAGAAGACCTACCAAGGGGGGGTCAAAGGCACCCCAGGACCCCCCTTGCTATGCCCTTGGATGGGTATTAGTTATGGGATCAACTCATAGTGAGTACTTGAAAAAATAGTGTTTTTAACTCAGCAACTCAGAAAATTGTTTATATGACTGTGAATTTTACCTGTTGCTGGTGAAAATTCACTCTAATAAACATATTTTCTTAGGTCCATGTGCTCTCTTGTGTGTAAATTTAATTTCATGGGACATGCATCTCAAATACTGGAAGGTAAGAGACAGTTTGTCATTCAGAAAAATTCAAATTTAACGGAAAATGTAAAGACCAAGACTTGTCACAAACTCCAAGTAAAGTGGAGTGAGCAACCTTCACAATTCTTATGGATACCAATTACATAACTAATTTGAATCACTCCACAGAATGTTAATGTTCAATATAGTTTTGATTATAGTTATGGAAGTTTGTGCTCAGGATGCCTATAAATGATCTGTGGCCAGGCCCTGATAGGTGACATAATACTAATGCCGATGATGACATTATTGATAATTAGTATAATTACTCAGGTGATTATAGAAATTCTCGCGCTCTTATTGGCCGAGAATAGCGTCATATTCCGCCATGATCACCGCCGGCGAGGTGATTATAGTTTCAAAATGGCTGCCTTGTGCTTTGTCGACATTTCTGAAGAGGAAATTAATTTAATGAAAGAAAATGCCATTCTGAGGAATACCAAACACGCCACAAAGTTTGGAATGACACTCTTCAAAGGTAAGGTGTGACAATTGTGCTAAACGCAACAAAGAAACCATTTAAATTCCCGTGAAAATTTTGTTTATGTCGACATGCATGAATAAATCAAAACAACTACATTAAATTTTTGCAACACTTTATTTACTTAACAGAATGGTTTCAACAACAAACCAAATTTACCAATGACTTTGAGGCAATGGAGGTCAACGAGATGAATAAATGTTTGTCAAAATTTTATGTCTCAGTCAGGAGGAAAGACGACTTTTTACAAGAGAAATAGTCTGTTGTCCATGCAAGCGGCTCTCGCTCAGTTGTTCACTGATGCATGACAGTGACAAATAAATTTAACATTCCTTTGCTCACTTCTATAATCACCTGAGTAATTAAACTAAAACAATTATTCCCCTCAGGCTCATGAATATTCACCAATATTCACTTCGCCTTCAGCGAATAATTGTTAAATAGTATGACTTCAGTTTAATCTACTAAACTTTTTTATGGCAGGCTCAGTGAGTGGATGGATTGACTCCTTTCTGGAAGCAGTTGGACTTGAGGATCTTGTGAACACTAACTATTCCAAATTGGGTAAAGCTACATTATAAATAAATTTTTAAATTTTTAGTTTTTGTTACTGAATAAATATTTTGAAAAGAACTCATTTTATTGTGCCTGCACTGGAATCCAATGGTAAAATGGTATACACGTGTTCAGAAAATTTATCAAAACTATTTATTTAGCATTTTGTCAAGGATCCTGAAAATCTGACTAGTTATTTATTTTTTCCCACTATTTTTGAGGGGTTAAAGTTGGTAGTCCTGGGGAGCCTGTTGGTAAAGGTTTGACAAAAAGTGCTGCAGCAGAACTAGGATTATGGGAAGGAATGCCAGTGGGTACTTCGCTTATTGATGCACATGCTGGAGGATTGGGTAAGAGTTTGCTTTTGATGGTAAGTGTCATTGTTTGACTAGCAATGTGCTTACACCCAATTTGGATTTCAATATTTTTTCTCAAGGTGTCATTGGAGCTGATTTAGGTCCACTTCTTACTGAGGATAAACCATTGACTTCACGTCTGGCTGTTATTTGTGGAACATCATCATGTCACATGGCTGTAAGTTGATAAAATTGTCATCTTGCATAATCAGTTGGTTGAGTTGGCATTTGGTCTATCTATTTATTTATTTAATCACTTTCACCAGAGTATGGTGAGGGTCGCACAACAGAGTGAGGCTCCAAATTAAGTACGCCCAATATCCCACCCATCCCACCCCAGGGGAGGACATCCATCACACAGTAATCTCGTGTGTGGGAAATTAACATCTCCTACCCCAACCCTGCAGGAGACGGGACCTCCATTTATTCGTCCCTATCCGAGAAGGCTAGAATATCTAACCATTTCTTGATGTTATAGAAAGGCAGCAAATTCTTCTCAATTATTTTAAGACCCTGAGTGTTGATCTGGCCGGGGCTCGAACCCTCGCCCTCCCACACAACAGTCCAGCGCTCTATCCATTGAGCTAACCGGGATAAGCCATAAGCCAGCCAGTCTGTCAGCCATTAATTAGTCAATCTCAAGTCACTGGGTTAGCTAGTCCATCAGTTTGATTCTTATTTCATTAGTCACAGAGCCAGTCAATCAGGTTACTGTTAATAGCAGTCAATACATAGTTATTTAATACCTTTTAATTTAATTTTACATTATATTTTATCAATTTTTATTAACTTGATATCTTTGCTTTGTAGATTAATCAAAACCCAGTGTTTGTGCCAGGGGTCTGGGGCCCATACTTCTCTGCTATGGTACCAGGTCTGTGGTTAAATGAGGGAGGCCAAAGTGTTACTGGGAAACTGGTGAGAGTTGCACTGTATCATTTTACACCCATACTGTGAATAAAATTATATATTTTTAAAACCAGCATAGAGACGCAACCAAATTGGGTTGAAGCACTATTGTAGAAAGAATCTTAGTGTAAACTTTTTGTAGTCTTTGTTTTGGTGAGGAGGGTTAAGATCTAGCCGGACTGATATGAGTCTATAATGCTGTAGATTGATCATCTTATAGAGACACATGTGGCTTGCAAGGAGCTGAAAGAAAAAGCTGAAAAGAGGTTTGTTTTGTGTTACATATTTTTGGTGTTATCGTGTTCTAGAACTCCTGCATCGCTACATGAAGTGTTAACACAACTGTAGTAGCACTAAAAAATTCAATAATGTCCTATTTATGATCTTCCTTTTTCACTCTTTCAGGAATTGTTCCCTGTACGAGGAACTAAACAATCACGTGGCCACCTTGGCTGAGAAGCGACAGCTTGACAACCTGGCATTATTATCACGCGACTTTCACGTGCTTCCAGATTTCCATGGAAACCGATCGCCTATAGGAGATCCCAAAATGACAGGAATGGTACTGATAAAATTTAAACCGTTCCCAGTTCCCCCTCCTTCATTGTTTCCATCTGCTTGTACATTGTGTCCGCAGTTTCACCCCGATGGCAAGAGCTCTCTTAGGTCGAACCTGTCGTTAAACTCGAACTAAATTTTGTTTCCCGTCTCTTAGATTTTTATTTTCCGTAAAACGTCCGAAATAAAAACTGGTAGAATATGAAACAGCTCTGTCTTAGTGTCAGTATTAACTCAGTGCGTCTTTTCTTTTCCTGCAGATTTGTGGTTTAACTCTCACCGCTGATCTTGATAACCTGGCGGTTCTGTATCTCGCTGTACTTCAAGCCCTTGCAGTTAGTATGGACTACAAATTGACTACCGAAAATGGCTCAGTATTTGCTATCATATATCTAGCTTAGAGTGCTCATTCGTCAATATTGTTGTTGTCATCCTTTTTTTTCCCTGCTTTAATAGACCCGTTCATTAGCTGCCTTAATATTTGCCTGAAACAAAAAGACAAAGAAAGAATTCAAACAATATCAAAAGTAAAATTAACAGAGTGTAACATCGAGTTCCTTTGGTAGCTATCTTCCCTGGGAAGTTTGTAGACGACTCGCTGTGATACCGCCAACTTTTTCCGGGAAAGTAAGAGTAATCGATAGATAAAGTCGCCCGTTTTTCTATCTTCCACACAAAATGTAAAATACTTTCTCAAATGAAGTTAAGCTTTATCGCAACGAAATTTAGTAAAACACAACTTTCCTGTTGTTTGTTCCCACCAGCATGGAACTCGCCATATTGTGGAATGTTTAAACGAAGCAGGACATTCGATTGACTCACTGTTCCTCTGTGGTGGACTCTCCAAAAATGAATTATTCATCCAAATACATGCTGATGTGACAGGTATGTTAATTCTTGTACATTTGTTGATTTATTTCACTCCATTCGAGTCAGGATGAAGTGTTGTCCGCTTATGATCCGAAAGGTTTGCATTTCTAAAGCACCACTGAGAACAGGAAGCTAATTTAAAAGGTCGTTGAGAACAATTTCGTATACCCATTGCATCGTCCACCTCTGAAGCAAAATTAGTCTCCATCTTCCTGCATTGGTGTAGTCACTAAATTAAAGGCGAATCTATATAAAGTAATAGTGACTTCTTACTAGCCAATTGTAAAGGCTAGTCAGCCTTACCTTTCCATATAATTTGTAATTAACTTATTTATGTATTCATATTGTAGGTTTTCCTTGTATTTTGCCGCGCGAGAGTGAATCAGTGCTCGTTGGCTCGGCAATTCTTGGAGCATGCGCGTCAGGGGATTTTCCTTCAATCCAGGTAAGTGCCTCAACATTCCACACTATTCCCTAGAAAGTGGTATGTTATATTTTGGAAGGTGACGTTTCAAATTGACGAGTCAAGAGGACAAAGCTTTCTTGCCCAATCCAAGACAAATCTAAATTCTTCTAACCAGTATTGTACAAAGAGAAATTTTGTGAAGTGCTCCTTGCCAGAATTCAATTACACCAAAGTCATATCCAACACTGAGAGTATCTACAGTTCGCAAAACAAACTACACTCTCTATACAGTAACTGAAAACAAACGTGACAAGTCTCTCGGGTTTTCTCGCTCTTTGGTGGGTTGTTTGATTTCCTATGAGTTACTCTTGGTTCCTTGGGAGGTTATCCGTAACTCTGATTCCTGTTTTGATAACTTTTGTTTTAATTTCACGACATTCAATCGAATTAGAAATCAAGCGGGAATAATCTGTAACTTGAAACCTGGGAAGACTGAGGGATTTGTGCCGTTCATCTTGTCATCTCATTTTTTCTTTTACCTTTGATTGAAGGAAGCTATGAAAAGCATGAATGCTGCAAAAAAAGTTGTGAAGCCACAAAAAAGTGTCAAAGGGTAAGGAAAGAGGAACCCCACTCTCCATAAGAATATTCCGGTAGTACTTCGTTTTGGAAAAGTTACAAAAGCTGGCAAAATGAAAAGAACAATGCCGCTTATTAAGTTAGGAGATCCTTAGCCTTGCAGCCTCTCCATGTCTTGCCTCGTTGTGAATGAACGAACGAAAGAAAGAAAGAGTGAGAAAGAATGCATATAATTTTTTACTAATTGGAATGCTCTTGAATGTTGTGTACGATCACGTCCAAAAAAACTCTACAATAACATTTAAGGAACAAGTCTGTTGGTTTCATAACCATTACAATTTATTAGCTAAGGTCTGGTATCGCATACGGTTCATTACGATGACGAGCCCTTCGAACATATTCTTCTGACTCCAACATTTCTCGGCCCCTTAAGTGTCCTCTAATATATATCATGGGTACACGTAGATGGACAAATTTATAGTTATTTATAGCAGAGCCGCGCAATCAAATTCAGTATAGGTAAGCGTGCTCAAAATCCCGATAGTGTACGCTGATACCGAGAGCAAATCGCTTCGCCAGAAATTTTTTCTTTTCGCGCGAGCGGCCATTGTTAGCGCGGGGAAAAATAATCTATTTCGCGACAATAGAAGCTAGAGTTGCCCTCGGCTATTGCCTCGGGCAACTCTTGCGCTTTTTTCGTGCTCTCCAAACTTCCCACGTGCTCCATAGCTCGATAGCGCACTCTAAAGCGTGAACCAGTTCAGTGGAATGAGATCAAGTCTTCATGTAGTAACACTGAAAAAAATTACCTCGAAATGATAGAGACAAAGTAATTAGTTTGAAAACAGTTACTCATGTAAGAGAGGAACGACTGTTTGTGCCACAACGAAATGATCTCAAGCATGTATACTCAAGGGCTTGACAACCAAACACTCAGTCTTACTATGGCGTATGGCCAAGGAGATAGACTCTATATAAACCAACAAACAGGCAAAAAAAAAAAAAACAAAACAGAAATGCCGCCCGCTCTTAATACTTGTGTTCCTTGTTTTGTTTCATTCCAGGTTTTACGACAAAAAGCACCAAGTTTTTTTACAGATGTTGACGATCGAAATGAACTTTAGAGAATTAATGAAAGATTAATGTTTTCATAGTGCACTTGTACAAGACTTTTTCACATTCAAGAAAGGATGAACCGCCTCGAAGGCTGATTTTGTGAATGAGATTCTGTACCGGACCACTTACAATATTGAAACAATACAATATTCATTTGTCATTAAGTTCGAGAGCAAGGGTTAAGTCCTTAACTCAAAATGCTCATTAACAATTTGTTATCAAATGAATTTATCATGAATATCAAAGACGTTGAAATTGGTAATTGAGATGGGTCGTGCACCGCAAAACACCCTCAGCAAAAATCTTTTTAATGCATTAAAAATGTGTTTAGTAGTCCATTTTGTAATAGTGTTAAAGCCACACCTCTTTCTTGGGCTGATAAAGTTCCCTCTGAATATTGAAACAATAAAATTTTGTTAATGAGTTAGAACACTCGGTCAAGGTCGTTTTCGTGACAGTACGCCGAATGCTCATTGTCAAAATTCTTGTTTCAATATCCATGCGTTTATATCTCAGCAAAAACGAAGATTTGCGGGAGAAATTTTCTTGTGTAACAGAGGGTTTTAAGCTGTGTATTCTGTGCAACTTTCAAAGTCTTGGGCCAAGAAAATCCCCTCTGAATATTGAAACAAAATGAAGATTTTCGGATGTTAGTAGGAGCTTGTTCAGTTGGCTATTAAGCTCAAATTTTAAAATTTGCCGCTTTTTTTTGGGGGGGGGGGGGGCTGAGAAAATTGGGATTGAAGATTGGAGTTAAAGAATTTTGTTGATGATGAGCTGAAAACTTTTTGGAACGAACAGTACAATCTCTTTGAAGTAAAATGATTGAGAACGGAATATTCTTAGTACTAGCACTAAAATGCAAAACAATTAACGGAGCAATTTCATTCATTTAACTTAAGCAAAACCTTTTATTTACCAGAAAAAGCGGATTAGGCTTATTAAGGGAAGCCTATTTACGCTGCTTATGAAAGTGACATTTGTTTCGAATTTACAGTGAATCACTCTTAGTGCAAATGTAAACAAAATATGGCGGAAAATTTTAACTCTGCTCATTATATCCTGATATTGTATCCACAACTAGAACAAGGAGGCATTTTGTTTTCGAAGGAGACGACTGTTACACAAGGCTGTGGAAATAACCTTAAATCACTAGCTATAATATCCGATTCTTAATATCAGACCATAGAAATTATTTGTAACGAGTAAATCAAGTAACAAGGCCTTTGGAGACAGAAAGCTGGGCTCTAATGTGCAGCGCTGACCAACATCTCCCTTCCCCTTCCCCAAAGGTTCTTTTTACTGAGAGGAAGCGAATAGTCTCATCTAAATGTGCATGAGATATCAAAAGTTTCCTTGTTATAACAGTGTCCTACCGTCGTAACGACACTTACCTCACTTATAATTAAAGTAAATTCATGTCGTTTATCGCTAAACACTTATTACTTATGTCAAAGGTTGAATCTATGAATCAATCTACAGTTGCTCTGCGTTCGTTCCTTGGAAATATCATTCAACCAATCAGATCTCAGCGACGCCTGGTTCCACCGAAACCTGCAGAGAAATTTTGACTGCAATGAGGTTCTCACATTGTTTGTTCTACGTCGTGGTATTTTTATTGTGGTGCACCAAAAAGTAGTCACTCCACCTGCAATGGGTGGCACACTGACCAATCGATATCCTACAGGAGATTTCTCCCACAGAACAGATCTGAATATCTTAAACGGAATATGTGGTTTTTTTTTTTTTTAGTATACCAGGACAGAACCTACTGTTCTGTTAAGATAACGAATCCAACAGCAGATGCATATTTAAGAAAAAGACAATACTGCCACCGTAATTCGCACACACTCTTAACTTTGTCTGATTCGCGACCAGTTAAAAGACAAATCAAATCATCTGAAATACAGCGGGTTTTCAGTTCAGGACATGCTCACCTGAAGTGGTCCGAGAGCTTGGAGAGGTGGAGCTTCCTCTGTAGTTGCTGCCTGAGGTCCAACCTGAGGAGGATCCTGAGGACCAACTGTTGTTAGACCCAAACCAGCCAGATCCCCCACCAAAACCGTATCCAGGCCATCGCCGATTGTACCTCGGACCATGATAACCATGGTGATCATAGTAAGTACTGCGACTGCTGGGTGGAAGAAAAAAGAATTACGATGGGACATTACCTCAGTAATCACGGTGACAAGAAACTAATATTGTGACGGGTGGTACAATAATTATAAAAAAATGTCTTTATCATCGTCGCGTTAACACGACTGGAACCGGCACTGTTTTCTATATGGTTATTGTCATAGTCACTGTCATCAGTTAGGCATCAAACAATCACAATCTTTATCAAAATTGTTTCCGTTTCCCTCACTGTTATCGTTATCGACATTTTTTCCGTTTTCGTTACTGTTATTCGCTTTCGCTACCGTTATTCGTTATCGTTACTGTTCTCGTGGTTGACATAATGGTTAGATACGTATGCTATCGTTACCGACATCAATTGTGTTATTATAAGCGAACATCAAAGCCGTTTTTGAAAGACGACCAGCAACTGGAAGGAGAATACAACTACTTCTGGTGCGCTTTCCACATCAGTCAATTCACTGAAAAGCACTTGTTACTGCATTTAAAATATCAAAAGGTCTGTCGTAAGTCCCCAAGGTTAAAAAATCTTTCTTTCTTGTTGTTGTCTACGTTTAAAAGACGTAGGTGCTAATTACTGTGTTTATTATCAAAGTGTAGTTTATTCCTTACCCTGAGCTTCCAAACAGATATCCCAACAGTCCCCCAGTAGCAGCTCCTATATTGCATTATGGGAAATAAGGAAAATTGTTATGATTGAAACTCTCAATGGAAACTTAAAAACGATCGGGGGAGCGTTACACATATCCGAGGTTTCTATGGTCGAGAGAAAGTCTCAGTTTTTGTTAATTTGAACACTATTTTAATATTCAAGAATAGCAGGGGTAAAAAAAGGTGAAAGCTTGATCACTTTCTTCAACACCTTGCGACTGCACCTTCATAACCACTTCTTTAAGATCAACAGGATGTGTATTCTGAACCTTTGTAGACTCCATGTCTCCTACAAGCTTAGCTGTTAGTCCATGATAGTCTATCAATAACTAAACGGACTCTTGGTAAAAAGGTTTGGTCTATTGTAATCACCTGACCAAAATCCTTGCCCACCAGCAGTCCCTGCTGCATCTCCTGCTCCACTGCTGTAATGTGTATTGTGGCCACCTAACAGCAATGAAAAAACAGACAGGCTTTCAGGGCACAGCTGAAGTGAGGGGGGAATTTGTGACCCCCCCCCCCCTTGTTAAATGTTGAAAAAGTGATGGTTCATGTGAAGATGCTCAGGTAGGACCCCTTCACTACCTATCCTATACACCAGATCTTACCAGTGTGCCCAAGAATGAAAACATTCCACAATGATCCCACAAATATTTGATTAAAGAAGGTAAAACTGACAATAGTAGGTACCCAAGGCTAGTAAACCACAGATGCTGTCCAATATCACTCTTCTTCACCTTCCTCTTTTTTTTCTATCTATTTAATTACATTTTTTTTGGAGGGGGGAGGGAGGGCAAGGGGGGACGGCAAGGGGAGGGCAAGGGAGGAGGGAGGGAGAGGGGGGAAGGAGGGAAAGGGGGGAGGGCAGGGAGGGAGGGAGGGCAAGAGGGGGAGGGAGGGCAAGGAGGGAGGGAGGGCAAGAAGGGGAGGGAGAGCAGGGGAGGGAGGGGGGAGGGAGGGAAAAGGGGGAGGGAGGGCAAGGGAGAAGGGAGGGCAAGGGAGAAGACACAAATTCTTACCTGGTACATACTCAGGCCTAAATCCAGGAGGTGGGGGACTGGAAAATTGACCATGATCACCAGTGGAATTATTCCTAAAATATTTCTCATTAAGAAAAACTCCATGAATATAGATACTACTACAAAATGTACTAATTTAATCACTTTCACCAGAGTGTGGTGAGGGTCGCACAACAGAGCGAGGCTCCAAATTAAGTGCGCCCTATATCCCACCCATCCCACCCCAGGGGAGGACATCCATCACACAGTAATCTCGTGTGTGGGAAATTAACGTCTCCTACCCCAACCCTGCAGGAGACGGGACCTCCATTTATTCGTCCCTATCCGAGAAGACTAGAATATCTAACCATTTCTTGATGTTATAGAAAGGTAGCAAATTCTTCTCAATTATTTTAAGACCTTGAGTATTGGTCCAGCCGGGGCTTGAATCCTCGACCTCCCGCACTACAGTCCAGCGCTCTATCCATTGAGCTAACCGGGAGGCGGTCTAATAGAACAATTTAACCAGTTCTAAGACAAAAGTAATGAAATATCACAGTGACTAAAATATAATAAATGGAAGACTAGAGAGAAGAAACTTGTGTGACCACTGGAAAATGAAAATGTTGGTTGTTATAATACAAATTTCACCATGTTGCAAATTACACATAACATATTACAAGTATCGTCCATAATGTTTGCTTAATAAAGGATAATCTATCTACAAGGCTAAAAGATGAGGAAAAAAATTATTAAAATGTTTAAACCAAATGTTTTCGGCTGTTTGCCATCATCAGGGCAAACAGCTGAAAACGTTTGGTTTAAACATTTTAATAATTTTTTTCCTAATCTTTTAGCCTTGTATATAGAATATCCATATATTACAAGTAGAAACTATAGGATACGGCTGTGCTTGGCTCTGTGTCAGACGCTGGTAGATGTAATATACAATCCAGGCAATGACTCCCCAGGTGATAATGGTACTAAGCCAGCCACCAGAATGTCTATAAAGAAAATCAGTTTCAACTTGTGATTTGTGTTGTTTAATCAGGTAATTTTATGAAGGCAAAACATGGCCACTTTCATTTGTTTACAGTCTTACCAAAAGATAGGGGTTAAGCTAGTTTTGCAAATCAACATCATCTAAACAAAATCATCTCAACAAAACACAATGGTTCTGTATTTAAATGAATGTACAATTATACCGAAAATCAGATATTAACAATTGTTTCTTTCTTGAACCAAAATAATTAATTTAAAACAATCCCTAACCTTGTGGTCAGCATTTTAATGACACTATTACATTCCGTAACAACATACCTGGAGTGGTAATTATGTCTGTAGTAGTTGGGGTAGCTGTTGTCCCTGTGCCCAGAATGATAATTATTGTGATCATAATAACCTCCACTACTAACCACATCAATTGTGTATTCCAACTGCAACAGTAAAACAAATTAAAATCGTTAGTAATAGTTTCATATGAAAGATAAGAAAACATTTATATGGCAAGAGTGCCCAAATAAGCCAATGGGCATGTATAACATGCTGTCTTGCATGCACAACAAAGTTTTGTTGTAGCAACTGAGTTGATAAAATGTAAATTGGCCACTGTAAAGGGTTTCTAAAGCAATGTTTTGAGTGTTAGCCCTTCACCACAACAATACGATGCTTTTATACATACCCCACAGGAACCTTTTAGAATGTATGGGTCATCAGGATAGTCATAACCTTCACAGCTAACTGCAACTTCACCAAACTTATACTGACTGTCCATGTCTGTCTTGCATTCCCACTGCAAAAATATATCACAGTATACAGAACAAATATCAACAATGGGCAATTTACTCTAATATACTAATATACTAATATTTACTCTAATATAATCTTCATTCATGACTACAAAATTAAACTCCTTTTACAAGTTACCTGAACATCATAACCATCTGACCCACGATTGTAACACTGAACAACACTTGGAGTAAAAGCTGAACAACCTGCTGAACCGCCAACACACTTTAACTGAGGAACAGGGTGGCTACGACGGGAATTTGTCATTTTTCCCTGGTGTAATGTAATGACATTGACATCTGTTAATCTTATCTTGTCATTTCCACCCCAACCTATGGCTGTAAAAGAAACAATTTCATTCAAACAGTTAATACACAAGTCAAATCAGGGGTGTAGTGTGACATTTTGAAGGTGTATACACAGTATACACAGTGCAGAAATTGGGAGTGCTGAAGGTATGATGGGAGACTAGGGGCATGCTCCCCAGAAATTTTTGAAATTCAGGGTCTTGGAAATACCATTTCCAACTATTTCCACAGAACTCTAATTGTTTCTTGGGATTTTCAGGCTTTACACAGTCAATGACTTCAGTTGCATTTTGCATCATATGCATTCCCAATCTGAGTTGAGTGCAATTACTTCTGAAGCCACAAAGCATTTAAGGGAAACCTCTTTGTCAAAGATGACCCTAGACGGGAGATTGGGGAAAGGCAAGGACCACAAATTAAAGCTAAAATAACTAGAGAGTTAACAAGTCTAGGAAGCCAAATAACATTTCTTGTCATTTATGAATAATTAATGAAAAGGTACTGGTAGTACAAACAGACACACCAGCATAATTCGAAATTTAAAAATTGGTCCTATTTTAAGGTAATTGTGACAAATGCTAGAAGGGAACATTAAAAATAAATTTTCTCCAGATTTCAGGTGTACACACAGATGTACATGTGTATATGGATGCTACGCCCCTGAAAATGATACACTTACTGATATAACTTATCAGACGCTTTGTTGTGTAGTATCGCTGAGTACTTTTATGAGTTGTGCTGTATTTTGACGAGCCCATAAGGCAAGTCAAAACACAAATAACGAGTAAAAATACTCAGCAATACTACACAACAAAACCACTAATGAGTTATTTATTATCCAACCCGCCAAATTATTATTTCAGTGCAGGCAAATTTTACAGATATTTATTTAAGGGTAGCGCGCAACAGAAGTATGTGAAGGGAATGCAATTGGCACATTGTCGTGTTGCTGTTTCTATTTTCTTCAATAAACAGAGAATTTTTCTGTTCGTCTAGCTGTTTTTCCTCGTTCAATCCATCTAATAAACTTGGATCTATATTTGCCAGCCATTCTGACTCTACGTCATCAGAAGTATATTTCAAGTTGTCTCCCATTTTGTTTTTGGTAACTTCAATCCAACTTGTTGCTTGCACAATGCTAGAAAGCCTGTCTAACCTGTTCTCAGAGTACAAATACCACGTTATAATTTTACTTGTCCTGGGCATTATTTGTACTCTACGGAGTGTAGTTGGGTGATTAGATGTACTACTAACTCCCTCTCCACAATACATAAATATCAGCTTTCAGACCATAAAAGAATCATAGAAAGTTAAATTATGCTCTACAAATAGACAAAGGTATTTAGAAACAAACTCATTTATAAATTAATAATTTAGTAAAAACCACTATATAGTAAGTAAGTAAGTAAGTAATTTATTTACCCACATTTCACAATTGAGTATAACTCGTTTTAACGTGAACGTGCCAGGTTAAAATAATATATATAACAAGCTAGACAATGATAATAATAGTAATAAAAAGGAACTATAAAATCAAATGGGAATCATGATGCATATATAGGAAATCAATAGGAATCAATAAGACTAAGAGGGAACAAGCTAGGGATAAAATAAACTATGTACAAAAGTTGCATTCACACTCCACACTGGTAGTCAAGTTGACCTCGTCCAGCATTGATTTAGAAATATTAAGAGAAGGAGCTCTTCTTGCATAGTCAGGTAGATTATTCCATAATCTTGTAGTACATACATACATACATAATGAATCTGCTGGAATAAGTAGGCTGATCAAGCTTGCAGAGGCCTCTGAGGTCATATTTATTATTACGAAATAAAAACATTGTGATGAAATTTTGTGGGCCGAGGCCAGGAACGTGTTCGATAATTGAGTCAGTTTGCTAGACATAACGTCTCGTAGTCACGTTCGACGCACTAAAAACTACTATAAAACGAATACAAGAATTGTAAAAACGTGTAAAATGGTATATAAAAAGTCACTTGTAAAAATGTAGCGGAATTCCAAATCGATTTCGATCAATTACGATCCTCATCAGTAGTACTCCGCCATGTTTAAAATAAGTATTTTAAACATGGCGGAGTACTACTGATGAGGATCGTAATTGATCGAAATCGATTTGGAATTCCGCTACATTTTTACAAGTGACTTTTTATATACCATTTTACACGTTTTTACAATTCTTGTATTCGTTTTATAGTAGTTTTTAGTGCGTCGAACGTGACTACGAGACGTTATGTCTAGCAAACTGACTCAATCGAAATAAAAACATCTCCCTGATATTATTCGGCCCCATGTTATATAAGCATTTATAAAAAAAAAAGCAGAGAGCATGAGAATATCTGTGATGCTCTAGGGTCTTCAGTCCCACATGGTCAAGTAAGGTACTATATGAGTTTGACTTAACCATGTTTAAAAGAGTTCTAATGGCATACTGATTAGTGAGCTCCAGTTTGTTAGATAGGCCAGATGATAACCCAACTAAGACTGGAGCACATTACTCTAAGTGTGGCAAAATAAATGCCTTGTAAATATTGACCATCACTTCTGAAGGTATGAATTTACGAACTCTCCTAAGAGCACTAACTTTGGCATTAACCTTATTACACACGGATTTAATGTGGGCTTTAAAAGATAAGGAGCTGTCAATAGTTAGACCTAATAACTTCATATCGTGTACCATATTCAAGGGAGGCCTAGTACGGTCAGCAAACAATTCATAACATGGCGGATTATCACCCAAAGGCAATACTTTAGTTTTAGATTCGTTTATATTTAAGTAATTACGCTTGAACCATGACTGCAGCACATCGAACTTTCTCTGAGATCTTAACTCTAACGCATATTGAGTAGGGTGTGACAGATACAGTGTCGTATCATCAGCATAAAGCCTTAGTTTAGCATCTTTGACAAAATAAGTGAGATCATTAATGGTGATAATTATGGTGACAGCAAAATTAACTATAATTATGGTGACAGCAAAATTTCAAGCTGAATTTCAATTAAGAAATCAGAAAGAGATTTTTTGTTTTTGCATTCAGCTATACTACGCTCAGCGAATATACTATTCAGAGTAATATACTGAGACTGGGCCACTATCTTGCAAGAAGGAACAAACTTGTCATTGAATAAGAATAGCATCTATTGTGTTATGCTTCATTCTTCAAAGCCTCCCGACAGATGTAAATGATGTGGACGGGTATTCTGAAGTTGCTCCATGTTCTTTTACGGCAGATGCAATTTTCCCACACAATTATTCATTGGATAGACTTACTCGCTCCTCTACACATTTAAAACGTGATATGCAAGCTTACGAGCTACTCAATACAGTAACGAAGAATTCGTCACTCAAGTTTCTTACCTCCAGTAATTAAAACACTTCCAAACAGTCCAATAAATGTCCACGATACTCTAATAAAAATAGCTTCCATCCCTCTTACAGAAATACAATGTAAAATCACAGATGCTTCCAAATCGGTTTTCACTAAAACACCTGTTTACTTCGTTTCGAGCCTGAGTTCACTTGTTATCGAAAGGATAAATGACAAGACCGAAATTTACGTCGGATATCAAAATAACCCAAAGGAAACGTTACAAAACAACATTGGTTAGAAATGTCCTTATATCATACGATGACAAACTTGCATCATGTTACCCAGGCTGCTCAGAAGAACGTTTTGTGAAAGACTGGCACTAGCTAGACTGAAACTTATTCCTCGCGCAGCCTCATCTTGTCGCTAACAAGACCGTAAGAGAGTAAACAGCTGTTCGTGGCTGGTGAGATGCTCCCTGGCTTAGTTTTCAGCATTTCTTGGAAAGGAAGATCTATTTTCGCTAACATAGCTCCAATCTGTGGTTGAACTTACTTGCCATTTACAGCCACATTGGACTAGCTAGCATTGACATTGATATTGTTGTCAGTGTTCTTTTCGAAAGAAACCACCTCCCTGTAAGTTACAACTGTCGCTTTAGTCCCAATTCTGGAGCCTCCATTTACAAGGCTTCCTTCTTCGTCTGGAGTTTTCCCACTCCCTACATCAGCAAAAGCTCAAGAAAAACTTGAAACTTGTGATAAACAGACTTCATTTATCATCTACTGCTATAATTAAAATCGTGACGCCCACAAAAACTTCGATAAAAATTCAGAACATCTGTGTGCTTAACATAAGAAAGACCAGAAAAATTTTTGGCTCAATAAGGAAAGAAAAATAACGATTATCTATATCGCTCTTATTTCTTTTTTGTAAACCAAGTCAATAAATTCAGTTATTCGCCATCCCCTGCAACGAGGAATATGTGTGGTCATGAGGTTTTGTTTATGGCTTATCTTACACAGAAAGCATTTATGTGAACATATGGGCACTATTTTGTTATTTTAAAACATTTGTATAAAACATGCAAAGAAGTAAGTTCGTATCACGTAGAAATTGTAGGTGGGCGACCAAAAACAACATAACTTCTCTAATGGATGTCAGAATTAAATTCACCTTAATGCCAGGTTTTCCACAATAGGTATCATGATCCAAATGGAAGCTTCCTTAATTGCCCTTAGTTCCAGCATCTTCCTTAGTGATTCGTTCGTC
This sequence comes from Stylophora pistillata, assembly GCF_964205215.1. Classification (NCBI taxonomy): domain Eukaryota; kingdom Metazoa; phylum Cnidaria; class Anthozoa; order Scleractinia; family Pocilloporidae; genus Stylophora; species Stylophora pistillata. The sequence continues at coordinate 30,992,225 of NC_142529.1, forward strand.
AGTCATCAAATTAAAAACATTACTGCCATGAAAGTGACAGCTACAGTAATTTCACCTATTAAAAACATGTTCCTCAAGCCATACTAGTTCTCATATATGACTTTCGTTGCTCATTTTAGCAGCGACTGATGCAAGATGAGCTTCAGCTTAAAAGCATTAGGGGGTCTGTTATCAAAAGGTTTGTTGCATAAAACGGTTTTTTCATTACTGCTTATGTCCACCACTAAATCTCACCACGTTTAGCTACTGGTGCTTAACTGTAATGCCGAATGCTTTAGACAAACAATTTTTTCACTTTTTTCCTCTATGGGACTACCTAACACGCGAAAATATAGATATTTTTCTGACGATTTGAATTCATCAATGGTTTGCAAAAATGCCTTTAAGTCCCAGATAAAAAATTGGTAGGGGGGCCTACATTTCCATAACACGTTTATCCAAATTAATTGGGAAAAAAAAATTTATACTTTATTATTAATATTTTTAGGGACGGATAAGATAGCAAGAACAGTTCCGTGGCCAGTTGCGCAAAAAGATACGCACCGATAGAAAGTCATGATATTATGATCGATAAGCTAGCGGGTGATTTTCCTTTTACCGAGTGAACAAAGTTGCTTTTGATATGTTAACCAAAAACGGAGAAATAGAATGCCTCTAATGAACCGGTTGCGGATAGACCTGTCCTCTTTTAAGTCTTTCCAGGCTCCTCGTAAATGCAGAATTTCATTTTAAATTCACAAAACCCTGAACACATAAACAGAACAACTGTAGATGGAGAAATTTCACCTTAGGCAAATTTGTTTCAACCTTTACGATCTCATCGTTACTTACCATTTTAATCAGTATTTTAATTTTACATATGGTTTTATGGTTCAATATCGAGAGAGTTTTATTTCATTTTCTCTTTTAACAGTGACGCGTTAAAGCACATCATCCTTTTATTTATGTTAATCCAAACAGGTGGAGATGAGTTGATGTTTGCAGAATCAATAACGAGCGCCATCGGCCGTTTCAAGAATAGAAACAAACTCAAGACTTGATAAACAGATCAAAGAAAAAGTACTCATGGCAAAAGTCACCAAAATTCAAATCATCAAATTCTGATTTCTGACATTCTACTTTGCGATAAAATGTTTTCTTTTTTTACTTACAGAGTGTACGAACCAATCGAATTAACCTTTTTTTTTTTTAGTCTTTGTACGAATAATGACTTTAATCTTCCTTGAAGATTTGCTCACTAAATGTTTTTTGGTGTGTGTGCGTAGGCTTAAACTGCAATTAATTCGCTACAAAATGTGCTACTTGAAATTATTTTCCTAGATTAGTTAGCTTGTATGCATTTGCAACATCTTTTTAAAAAATTTTTTCTTGACTTTCACGCACTGTTCTAACTCGTTTAACTACAGTTAAACTAGGGGCTGTTAACGAGAGGACATAAGCCATCTAATTGCCACTCATAACTTCTTTCTTAATTAGAAGATGAACCCCAGGAGGCAACACAGAAAAATGAATTGACGAGGAATTCAGATGTTCCGAGGCATGGAAGTGGGCTAGAGAGCCCAACATTTCCAAGATGGCGTATGACATTTATGTCATCAGAGGAAGGATCCTTGGATTCTGATACAGAATTTTTGGGGAGCATCTTCTCAAGGTCCGGAAGCCAGAATCTGGACGCAGCAGGACTGTCTGCCTCAAAAACTACAACTAACAATCGACAATCCAGTTTGGGAGACACTTATCGCAAGATCGTAAGTTTGCGACTGCTCTTGATTTTTAGAAATATTTCTCTCTCCTTAGTTTGGGGACACGATAACGCAGAAGTTCACGCCTGGACATTGACAAGTCAGAGTTGAGGCTCAGTGTTGGGTTATCAGTGACGTGTTCTGAGGCAAGGCAGGGGAATCGCGCCTCTTACAATTCCTGTGTCCACTTGGGGAGCCTGAAGAAATGCTGACGGTGACAGAAAAGTTTCCTACGCAAACCGAAATAAGCTTTGACGGGAGTGAACTACTTGCTTTGTAAGACTAAATTACGGGAAGCCATTGTGTTTGTTTACAAAAAACAAAATCATTGCATGGTTATTCCACGTACTAAATTTCATGTGATACCCTTGAGGCCTTACTTGAGCGATGTTGATCTTATTTCAGTACCGCAATTTTACAGTTGGCAAGTCTATTCACTTAGCAGCCCTCGCTGGTGATCTCAGAGAAGTACAAAGATTGATCAACAATGGCGTTGGTAAGATTGCAGCTTGTCTGTTGTACTGTAGATTGTACGAATGCCTTGGTTAAAAGGGATGCAGTTAAGAGCTCTATAAAAACCGAGAAACCTGTTCAGCGAAACGTTTGTTTATAGTGGTTTTGAACACAACAGATATCCATAAGCCGGATCACCATGGTAACACTCCTCTGATGTGCGGGGCACTGGCTGGCAGCCTCGCTGTCGTACAGCTGCTGATCCAAATGGGAGCCGAAACCACAAGTGAAGACAACATGGGGAACACAATATTGCACTCCGCCATACAAACTGGCAACGAAGACTTAATAAAGGTTTGTTTAAGATCACTTAGCAGCAATGACATACCATCTAATATATTACCTAGTCAAGAGCGTCAACAGTTCTTTACTTGGGAACAAGATGGTGAAAGAAAAAATTCTTGCATTACTTGACAAATTTTGCTCTTGCACACGCTGTACAAGCAACTTAGGGCATTATAGTTGCATCCATGTACTAGCAGTTGTGTTGTGTTTCTCTTCAGCTGTTGCTTCATTCCGGTTCCCAAATCGACGTGAACAAGATTGGCAGTGGTGGTCTTTCTCCATTGCAGCTTGCAGCTCAGTCAGACAAAGCAAAATTGTGCAGACTACTGGTGAGTAAAAAGTTCAAGGATGACATGCTCTAACCTATGACCGAAGTAACTGATGACCAGGACATGTTAGCCAATCTACGGCGCGCATAGCCAATCAGAACTGAGGAAAATATTGCAGGAGGCCAGTGAGAATTCAAAGGGCAAACAAAAAAATTGCCTCATAAGAGTGATTAATTGAACAGATCAGGTTTTAACTTAACTTCTGATTGATTGAAAAATTGGTGCCTATATCTATGCAGCTAACGATGAATAATAATGTAATAATATCGATATAACTCATGTTTTATCTTTCCAGGCTGATCATGGAGCACAGCTAGACTGTAACCATGGTAACGCTCTGACACTGGCTGTGTTGAAAGGCTCTAAGGATGCTGCTGCTTGCCTCTTTAATCTCGGTAAGAACATTTAGTGTTTATGCTACGTCCGTTTTTTCCTATTTTAAATGGGCCTTTGAATCTACAATAAATGCTACAGTAATTATTCTAAACAGCGCCATTCTTCGAGCCCGGGCTTAAATGGTCATGAAAAGTACCCGTCATCCCTTTAGAGTTAAACTGATACAAAATGAAGTTTGAAGGTAGTCTATGTGAATCTATCAGCATATGATGAAGTTGCCGTCTCAGGACGCTGTTTACTCAAGTTAATGGCCACTGAGGTTAAATTCAGAATGACAAGAAAGTTTTGTTTATCATTTACAGTTAATGAACGTAACATTAGACTGGACTCGTTTATCTACGATGTGGATGATGGCGGAAACAGTCTTCTCCATCTTGCCGTAGAAAGCTCGGTTTTCCAGGTTGTATTGTTGCCTCTTTGCTCAAGAAACTAAATAAATAATGATTAACACCTAAGTTATTACCCTAGTGGTAAAAATAAACTTAGTGAGAAAAAGACAATCTTTGATACCGTTTTGGCTTTTCCTATCATAGAGCTGGTATGGAAATGCAAACCTGAGTATAGGTCAACCAACACCGTTGTATCGGTACTTCAGAAAACGCCGCAAAATCGTACTCTTCAAGTTATCAGATCGAAAGTAACCACACCAGAAACTTCCATGTGTGCAGTTTTATGAATTTTCCACAGTATCAACTTATTCGGCACGACAAGCGGTAGGCCTAGCCCCAAGTTGCCGATGAATCCCAAAAAAGTTGCCGATAAAAGTGTCAAAGTTGCCAAAAAGTTGCTATTTTTTTCCGAAAAGTTGCTGAATTTCCAAAAAGTTGCCAAAATTTTTCTGCTTTTCGTACCTTTTTTGGGTGTTAAAGATTACACATTCGCATATTGCTTCTTATCAAAAATTTATTTGTCAAAGTCCAATGATAATATCTGAGGTTCTTTCCATTTCACTTGATCAACAAATAGTCACTGTAGTTGTCCGCCATCTTGAAAAACGTGCAACGTGATACCGCTGACTTCGTGATAAGGCATCACAAAAATCAACCCATGGGGGGACCCTAATTATTGTGTTTTAGAATAAATTGAATAAATGTCTATCTAAAACTGACCAATGTGGCTCAAAACGTGAAGAAAGTGGCTTCAAAAAACCTCAAAAAGCCCAAAGTTGCTGAAAAGTTGCCGAACAGCTTGTAGCTAAGCCTAACAAGCGGCGGCGGAAAGATCAGTGTGCGAGATTACTCAGGGTCGAAATGACAAGATTTCATCCATTTGGTGTCACGTTGTTGTGCTCTTTGGGAGGATACTATTTTCCCGGTGCCCCTCTCCACCCAACAGCATAAGTGGTGACCTTTCCAGGAAAATTTTATGAATTGCGGGAAGGAGGGGGGGCGGTGACCTATAATGAACTATACGTGCATGTAATAATAATAATAATAATAATAATGATAATAATAATAATAATGATGATAATAATAATAATAATAATAGTAATGATAATAATAAAACTTATATAGCGCCGATATCAACATTCCTATTTTCATCAGCGCTTAAATTACCTAGACTACTTAATTAGTAAAATGTTAGATAATTACTCAGCAGTTGTGATAACACACGTAGTCTGACTAGTAAACTGATGATTAGTCTGTAGACTTATGTCTGTCATACGGAGCTAAAGTGGACGTGACACGGGTAAGTGACTTCTTAATAAGATGCTTACTTGCATTCCAACCAGTGATTTCACATTTTATTTTAATTATGAAATTCAAACCTCTCCTACATTTTGCAAATGACGTATTTCAGAAGAAAGATGGTAGTACCCCATTTCATTGCGCATGTGCTCTGGGGAACCTGGATATGGTAAAACGTTTTTATGAATACGACAAGGAGGCTTTGGGCTGTGTTCCTGCGGACAATCAAGGAATGTCTCCACTGCACAGGTCAGTTTTCTCTATTGGGGAAGTGTTTCCTATAACACCACCACCCAGTTAGCCCAATGGATAGTGCGCGGGACTGTTATATGGGAGGTCGAGGGTTCGAGCCCCGGCCAGACCAACCCTCAAGGTCTTAAAATAATTGAGAAGAATTTGCTACCTGTCTATAACATCAAGAAATGGTTATATATTCTAGTCTTCTCGGATAGGGACGAATAAATGGAGGTCCCGTCTCCTGCAGGGTTGGGATAGGGGACGTTAATTTCCCACACACGAGATCACTGTGTGATGGATGTCCTCCCCTGGGGTGGGATGGGTGGGAAGGTGAGAACGATATAGACTGCCAGAGGCGCCTGAGAAAATGCCGACGTCTGTTCTCAACCTTAACAACATCTCATTGTAACAAACCTGTAATTCAGCTCTCTGCAAAAGGTTTGAATAAACATCATATTAGTATCATATTAGTATAATTATTTCTCACCTAATTAATGAGCTCAAGGTAAGATCAAAGAGTGCTTGACGTCACTTCACTTGATGCGAAAAGTTTGTAACCGGGTAGTTTGTAGGCCTCTCGGTTAATGTTGTTCATGCAACCTTACTCAAGAAATTGGTCACTTCGCAAAAAACGTATCGCACATTAAACAAAATCGAATCTAAAGGTTATTGAATACATAATTTTACCGAGAAGGTTACTTAAGAATGCTAGAAATATGAAATTTATTTGCCGCGGCTGAGTGAGGTGTCAACAATTAATTAATGTCTCGCTCTCTTTCAGGGCTGCTGGGAATAATCAAGCGACAGTCGTAAAGTTCCTCCTGGAAAAGGTACCTTTTCAGGGCTTAGTCGGTTAATTGCTAGTTTTGCGAGTCAGTCCGCCCGTTGGTTCATAGATCGGTTGGTCCAGTCTCTACAATCTTCTGTATTTTAGTGAGGCCTTGAACGTCTCAATTTAGTTCAAACTCTCGTGATTCTGTTTTTTTGGTGCCTCCAGGAAGAGAAATTACTAAAACTGTGTCCAATCATTTTTTATAAATTGACTCCCAGAATTATCCAGTAAATCCCCGAGATGCAAAATGCAGGACACCCTTGTTGTTAGCTTCGGCTGTGGGTGGACAGGAAACTGTCAAAGTTTTGTTGGATTTTTCTGCTGACGTCGCTGTAAAGGATTGTAATCTTCGTTCGGTGTTACATCTCGCCATCGGTCACAACAAGACTCTGGAGGCTCTCTTGAAGGTGAATATCATCGTCTTAATTATCTTTCGAGATGGAGATGACCATGCTTACATTGACAAATAATAAAGTGGAGATATTCTTTTGACAGGCGCCTTTCTCAAAACAGCTTCTAAAAGAGAAAGATGTCCACGGATTTGCCCCGATTCATTATGCAGTTCAGACTGGAAGCCTTCAGGTATGTGTTGGTTTTTCCTTGACAAGAATACCTCTTTTCTTCGTTTGCACCAATTTTTGATCCCTTCTTGAGCTATGAAGTCATTCATATTGTCATGTAAGTTTAGAGAAGTCGAACATGGATTAAAAAAATACCTATAACAGCGGTAACACTTAAATAAGTAGATCACGTGAAAAAAACATTTAACTCTATTTCTATGCAGGATGTCTCTCTGCTTATTTCCTACGACACAGCGGTAACAGAGGTCGTATCTGACTCACTGGACACAGCACTGCATTTGGCTGCAAGGTGGATAATTTTCTAATGCCTGTGCTGAACTGTTTAGTGTTAAGAAAAATTCTGCTTCAGTTAAGTCTTCAAAGTGGATACTTAAACTATTCAAGTTATTTTAGGCATGGATTTTCTGACATAACCGAGAAGTTGTTAGAAAACAGAAACGAACGCCTCATCAATGCTGAAAACAACCAGAAGAGAACCGCTTTACATCTGGCCTGCATGGAAGGACATCATGCTGTTACCGCTGTCCTGGTAGCAGACTCTACAATACAAGGGTAGGAAACTGAGTCTAAGAAAGAAATTTTTAATTCTCTCGTTGTTTGTAGTTTTGCTACAAAATGTAAGATTAGGTGTCTTCGATTGGTCCATACCTGTCTCCTGCTTGGTAACCTCACCTACCTACAACAAGGGCCTTTAGAAGTTGTGCCTGTCAGTGTTTCCTCAGTAAAGAAAAAGTTTTATAACATAACCAAAGTAAAGCGCGCGCTCTGATTGGTCAATTTAGCGTCCCCCATTTGCCCATGGGTGTACGCTGCTGACGTGAGCAAATGCAAAGACTATTTTCCCGCGCGCGCTTGTTTTTTCTGGTCACGTAAGATTTGTTAAATAAAAGGGAACTCTTTAGCTACAATGTATCAATGTTATGTTATAAAACAAATGGTAAACACCACACCGTACTCAATAGTGTACGCTGTGGTGTTTACCATTTGTTAAATAAAACGAACAAGTTCTTAAAAGAATGACCAGGAAAGTCAACGTGATTAAAGTGATGGGCTGAAATACATTACAGAGGAAAAAATGACAAATTATCTTTTAGTTTTATGTTTCTTTTAACAGGGACATCAATCAACGGACACCACTTCACCTGGCTGCTTCACAAGGCTCACTGAGATGCGTTGAGCTTGTCATCAAGTTTCACCCGGACTGTCTTAACTCCTGGGACCGAAATGAGGTCTTGTGAAATTTTGCAACAAAATCATGTCCGCTAATTAAGTACATAAGCTATCTACCTAATAGTACTAGGATATATGTTTCGTAATTGATCTTTCCTTGAATTCGCTCTCACAGAATACAGCTATACATCTAACCGCCATAGCCGGGCACGCACACATAATACAGTACCTGATGTCCATTGAAGAGCTATTCTTTATGTGTAACGTGCGAAATAAGAACGCTCTAGACCTGGCTATTGATCACGGCAGGGAGAACGTCGCCATGGTGATGATAGGGCATCAGAGGTAACGTCACTTTGTGTTGTCTTATATCTGTTTACGCCTCGTTATGTCACGTCATGTCATACCACGGCACGACTCCTCTTGACAAGTCATTCTATGTTGTATCATGTCACGCGACAGTTTTTAATAACATTATCTCATAGCAAGTCAAGTCATGTTATTTCGTTATGTCATGTCATGTCATGTCATTCCACCGCATGGCTTCTCATGACAAGTCATTCTACGTGATATCATGTCACATGACAGTGTCGAGTAACGTGATCTCATAACCAGGCAAGTAAGCGACTTCGAGTTTATTCCTGGCGTGTTAGTGTCTTTTGATTTTGCCTAATTTTGTTTCCACCAATATCATCATGTTATGTGTTTTATCCATGTATACTATTTATTATTATCAGGCTATTTGAGAAGTTTTCCGTTAATTCTGTTATATATATATTTAGTATAATTTCAGAGCTGAGCAAAGAGTTTCCAGCAATCTGATTGTTCGAGCGGTTCCTTATATGATGCTATATAAACCGCTCCACGCGGTTTGTATAAAATGTTAAAATAAAATGTTAATACATGTACCTAAAATGTTATGATTTTAGAAGTTTCTCTGTTGTTCAGCACTGAAATTATACTAAAACAATTATTCGCCTCAGGTTCGGTGAACATTGTCGAATAATCCCCTCGACTTCGTCTCGGGGATTATTCAGCGAAATTCACCTCGCCTTCGGCGAGTAATTGTTAAATGTATATATATATATATATAATAAATTATGAATTTGCTGCTGTTTTGGACTAAGATCTGTTTCTTGTAACTCTTTTCTTTTCCATTTTTGTGGTGCAGATGGAAGGAAGCTCTTCACTCCACTATAAGCGACAGACAGTCTCAAATAGAACAGCTGGTACAGAAAATGCCCAGAGTAGTTAAGGTCCGTTTTGAACGAACATATTAATGGTGTAGTGTTACATGTCTACAATCTATTTCTGTCACAAGTGAATAAGCGGTTTTTTTAGTTTTAATTAACATCGCCAAAAAATCAGCTCAGTCAAAGATAGAAATACATGTCCATGTACGACTCAAGTCCCTTTCAGTGACAACAGAACCTCTTGACTGAACAATCATTGCTGACTTGTCTTTGTGAACAGTGTCTTTTAGATCACTGTATCGAGGAAGAAGGCCAGGTTACAGATTACAATTACAAGGTAAAGGGTGGCGAAAGTTTACGATGAATTTTACCGTTGCAGTTTGTAAAGGTATTAAAGAATAGTATTTCATCCCGTTCTTTCAGGTAACTTATGACTTAAGATTAATCCAAGGAATGGATGCTAATGGGGATAAAACAAAACATTCCCTGAACCAGTTGAGGGTGAGAAGATTATTCTGCGTTCTTCCAGTACAATAATTCTGTCTTACACTGTCGTCGGTAAACTACATATAAAACAAAATAATTTGGATATATCAACAAAGTTGAAATGGTAAATTGGCCACCGTAACGATTACAAAAGCTGACGTTTCTCGCTCCGACGAAGGGCAAACGCTCGAAACGTCAGCTTTTGTAATCGTTACGGTGGCCAATTTACCATTTCAACTTTGTTGATATATCCAAATTATTTCGTTACTCCCACCGACGCAGCCCCAAACAGTTTCTTTTGAAACTATCAGCTTTTATACATATAAAACAGTCATGATCCAAGGAAATCTGTCTGTGTTCCCCCGAAAAAAATCTATCTTCTGCAAAGTTGATACAGACACCATGATTTTCCTTTGACAATGAGACAAGCTATTAAAAGAAAATCCTCATCGAGGCTTTATTTCTTTATTTGTACAATTTCAGGTTTGTTGTTCTAATCTCAGAAAATAAATTGTGGTTCTACTAGAACAATGGGAAGTTTGCTTCTATCATGATAATCCCATTTCGGTTTATCCTTTAATCACCAAATAACACTTATATTAAGAACAAAAAAACCAACAAGGAATAACAATTCCTGCTAAACCATGAAAACTGTCAATAAAGTCACCGATACTGTTAAGGAAAAAGATGAAAGACGAGAGTTTTCGACGACGGTTATATCCTAATGACCGTTGAATGAGAAAAAAAAAAAAAGAAAGAAAAACACATTTTGTTTAGCTTTTATAATAGTTGCAAAATCGTAAGGGTAAGTTTGACAGCATCTTGCTGGTTTTTGATTCGTTTCAGGCGATGGTGAAATACAAAAGAGAGGAATGTATCGGTCATCCGGTTTGTTACAGTTTAATGAGCCTCAAGTGGTGAGAATGACTCAAAATCTTCATCCCATCCTTTATGCTTATCAGATGACTGATGAAAAACTGTTATGAGTGCTAGAAATATTTGTTAACGAATTTAATGACACTAAATCGGTGGCGGAAATCTACGTGTTTTTGCAGGAAGAAGTTTGGTTGGATCACGTTCATGCTGAATTTCTTCATGTTTCTTTTGTTCTTACTTGTACTGACATATTTTGCGGTAAAAAGTGAAGGTGAATCGAAGGGAAACACTTGTGATGTGGAATGCAAAAACCAGGTGATCAAGCTTTGCAGCTTCTTTTTGAAGGTTCAAATAGTTGCGATCTCGACGACTTTATATAACAGAGAGCAAATTTTTTAAAGCAATGTTATTAAGGTGCATTAAACGCAATGATCTCTGAACGTGGTATAGCATGCAGTAGCACTTTAAGCGTTATCAAGTAAAAAATCTTTATAAGTAACCTCACATCGTCTCCGTTTGGCTGAATAAAAAGCCCTGGTGGCCAATAACACTTATCTATTCTTTTCTTTTAAGAGAAATGACACATATTTTGCTGTGACCATTTTAATGGCGTTTAGCTTGTTCTCGATAATCAAAGAGCTCCTGCAGTTGTACAGACTGGTGAGAATAGCAACTAACATGACAGAATTTGTCAATAAGTCAGTCAGTCAGTCAGTCAGTCAGTCAGACAGTCAGTCAGTCAGTCAGTCAGTCAGTCAGTCCGTCAGCCCGTCAGCCCGTCAGTCAGACAGTCAGTTAGTCAGTCAGTCAGACAGACAGCCAGTCAGTCAGTCGGTCGGTCGGTCAGTCCGTGTCAGTCAGTCAGTCAGTCAGACAGACAGCCAGTCAGGCAGACAGTCAGTCCGTCAGTCCGTCAGTCCGTCAGCCCGTCAGTCAGACAGTCAGTCAGTCAGACAGACAGCCAGTCAGTCAGTCAGTCAGTCAGTCCGTGTCAGTCTGTCAGTCTTTCAATCAGTCAGCCAGCTAGTCATGCGGCCATGCAGCCAGCCACTCAGTCAGTCAATCAGTCAATCAGTCATTCAGTCTGTCAGTCAGTCAGTTTGTCAGTTAATCAATCATTTGGTCGCTCATGGTATACCCACACTTTATATTTGTCGGCCGAAACAAGATTTGGAGTGCTTTAACATCCAATGCTATAGCATTAGATATCAGCCTGAAGAGTAATGAAAATCAGGGAATAACTATTCCGTTTTCTCCTTTTCATTCCATAACTAGCGACTGAAATATTTCTGGGATGCCTCCAGCTATATGGATTGGTCTATAAACCTGTTAGCCCTGTTTTACCTGATCTCTAAAGATCCTGGCTGTTTGTGTAAGACGCCTCTTCAGATGAAAGCAGCAGCCTTAAGTCTGTTTCTTGGTTGGCTTAATTTGGTACTATACCTCCGAAGGTCAGCGGTTACAACTGTGATAGATCAACTAGTGTAGTGCGTAACGATCTTCAAAACCGAGCCAGTATTTGTCTTTATTTATTTTTTAAAAACTTAAACGATCAGGCTACGACTGGATTTTTGACTCAAGACGTAGAGGATGATCAAAGCAAATAATAATTGAAATAACTCAGTATACCACGTGATACCCAGCTGCATGCTGGTCTTTGAACAGAGATTTCGAACGCAGATATTGTGTAAATATTATCTGAGATTAAAAGAGGGTGAAGTGAGAAAGAAATCAACTAAACCAGACTCGCGTAAATTTTTCCTTTTAAATTTTTTCTTCTTTCAGATTGTCAACGTATGGTAGGTTTGTGGTTATGCTGATGACTATGATACAAACTTTACTCAAGGTAAACTGTTAAGCAGCAATTTTAGACTGAGAAACGTTACCTTTTATTGCAATTTGAAGTCTAGTCTGTAAAGTGATTTCTCATTACACTCCATCCATTTTTTTCAGGTTATCATTCTGTTTATCCTCTTTATTTTGGCGTTCGGAGTTTCATTCTACATTCTCATGGGCAATGTACGTACATTTAAGTTCTTTTATTTTCTCTCAGTATCCATTACCTTATTGCGGGGTACGGTTAATTAAAAAAAAAGAGACAGATACTGAGAATTCCAATGCGAAAGTTTGTATTACGTTCGTTCAAAAGCTCGTAATGGAAATAAATCCTTGGTTTTAAACCTTACAACTGCAAAACTCCGATAAACACTGAGTCACCCGATAACCGACTCTGAAGGAGAAATCAAGCTACAAAACCACAGAATTTGAAACCAGTTTCAAAGAAAACAGTTAAAACTTACATTGGCAGCATCATGCAGTCCTTTGCTTACCTTCAGCGAAAAGTGAACAGCTTAAAAATTGTGAGTCGGAATACGTTGGCTTTAATTTACTGCGAACTGAGAAACTCAGTCACTGTGAGCCTGCTTTGACAGAAAATAAAGAATTCCATAGTTATTTTTGTTAAAAATATGTAAAACGTTGAGGTAGATATGTGGAGACTGACACCCTATTCACAAAATCAGTAGGGCCCCAACTGCACCTGCAAACTGGTGGAGAGCGTCACGAAGTTTTTTTTTTAATACCTTGCGGGCGTACCTAAGAATGCTCAGTGACCTACCTCCAGCCAATTCTACTGAGTGGCTTTCAATAAACAATTAATCCACTCTATATCCTTCAAGCTCGTTCGTAAATATTTCCCTAACCAATTAATTTTTTACACTTAATTTTTCCCTAGTGTCCTAATTCCTTCGGATCTCTTCTCAAGTCGCTGATGAAGACTTTCATTATGACACTTGGAGAGCTGAACTTTGAAAATACCTACATGAAAGATGTTAACGTTGAAGTTCCAGTCCTTAACTTTGGAATATTCATTCTTTTTGCGCTCGTTATGCCGATCATTTTGATGAACATGTTGGTATGGAACTTTAAACTTGTATCCATGTTATTCCTGAAAGCTCCTTTTAAACAGTATACGTATCAAATGTGATTTTCTAAAAATATTTCAAAAAAATAGACGAAATTAGATACTTCCTCTCAGTTGATATTTTGCGAGTCACGCAACCCATTTTTAACTGAAGGGAAGAGTAAAGTGAATTTAGTTACCCTGACGGAAGACTTTGCTATCTTAATAACGCCTTCCAGTTATGCAACATAAGACACTGTTGTTCTTGTAAAAGCCTTCTGTAAAGTACTTGAGCCATGACAAAAATAATCATATAGAAATATGCATGAAGAATTTAAGTCTACGCAGCCGGACAACGGGCGGAAAATGTTCCGTCACAAGACTACATAAATCCTGTAATAGCGAATAACTGTATTGTGAACCTCTTAAGAGTGAGGAATTCAAAAATTTCTTCAGATTGGCCTTGCTGTTGGTGACATTGATAACATTCAGAGGAATGCTGTTATGGATCGTTATCGAGTCCAGGTACGTCTTCTTTCTCTTTTTCTTTGTGATTAAGTGACAGTCGCAAAGTCATGATTTACCGAACAGATAAAAAAATGGACAAATTACTTTTAGAAACGAACTCAGATGCGAGTTCTGCAATAGAAAGTAGATTTTTCGAAGCTTTTAGGGCAAAGGAGATCGGTTTGAATTATTGATAGGTTCAAAAGGTAAGAGGACAACAAATGGCGAAGTTTGACCGGACAGGAGACGACAGTTTTGATTCGAAATATGATTCTACGAGTAATCCATCTCTAATATATACGGAAACCCAAGCGGGTCCGTGATATTATACTCTTTGAAAAATATCTTACTATGACAGAAATCAGCCGCGAACTATAAGAATTGTCTTAATTTCAGGTCGAACTTCTTCTAGAGTTGGAAGAATCCCTCCCAAAATGGCTTTTACGCCGTCTGACGGTCAAAGAACACACCGAGTATCCAAATCACCCAAAGACAATTTGGACAAAGGTGATAATAAGAGAGTGTTACTTATCTGACTTGGAAGGTCAAAGCTATCAGATTATTAATCATTATCTTAACTGATGAGTTAAAGGAATTTAGATATGTACTTGTTTTAATGATATAAAATGGATATATCAACAAAGTTGAAATGGTAAATTAGCCACCGTAATGATTACAAAAGCTGACGTTTCGAGCGTTAGCCCTTCGTCGGAGCGAATAGAGGAATTGTGCGTTGTGTGTGCTTTTAAAGGCAGAAAATGGAGCTACGTTATTGGTGGGAGCATGGCAAGGAGAAAAACATGAATAAACTAGTGGAATGAAAAGCGTTCGTTGATCCCTGTGGGATTTAGACTGCCGGTTTGAAAGATGAGCTTTTGTTCAAGATTATTACGGCTTTCCGTGCCACCTAAGTGCAAGGAAAGACCGCACATTGCCATGTGTTGCCTAGAATGATTAGGTAAATTAAAATGTCTAGCGACTGGTTTCGATGTGTCCTTGTCATTCCTTTCCACGTCTCGAAGGTGTTCTCGGAATCGGTCACCTAGTCTTCTGCCTGTTTCGCCGATGTATATCTTTTTGCAATAAGTGCAAGTTATGTAATAGATTACATTGGCAGAGGTGCACGTGAAGTGATCGGTACTCTTAATGGATCGTTTAGGTCCCGATATTTTATCAGTGTTGTGAATGAAAAAGGACACGTTTTGCATCGTGCACGAGCACATTCAAAAGTGCCTCATGTTTTAATGATATAATGATAGACTTGATGTTATTTTTAGATGTGGATGCTCTTCTGTGATTTGGGCCGAGTCCAGGGAAATGAATATGATCAGGGTGACCACGTATCTGTGACTTTATCTCAGCTGAATGATAAAGTTGATGAACTAGAAATCAGGTATGGTTAGTCTGTGGCTTTATCTTAGCTGAATGATAAAGTTGCTGAACTAGAAATCAGGTATGGTCAGTCTGTGGATCTATTTTAGTTGGATGGTAAAGTTGATGAACAAGGAACTAGGTGTGGTGAGTCTGTGGCCTTGTCTTAGCTGGATAGTTGATGAAGAAGGAACTAGGTGTGGTCAGTCTGTGGCCTTGTCTTAGCTGGATAGTATAGTTGATGAACAAGGAACTGGGTGTGGTCAGTCTGTGGCCTTGTCTTAGCTGGATAGTATAGTTGATGAACATGGAACTAGGTGTGGTCAGTCTGTGGCCTTGTCTTAGCCGGATAGTATAGTTGATGAACACGGAACTAGGTATAGTCAGTATGTGGCTCTCACTGAGAACATCAGAGACACACTTGGCCACATCTCGTGTGCCACTTTTTTCCCATGTTTTGCTGAATTGAAACCAAGTAATAACCTTGAAGAAATTATTGAGAGGGGAATCATCTATAATGGTTTATTTGCCCAAATGTAATTGATGCACCCAATTCAATCCCTGCATGTGTCTCGTAACGAAATAACTTAAAAAAATCGTTTTGTTAAAATTATAATTTATGTCATACTACTGTGGGGATGACTTTCCTTCATTCACTCTCTCATTCATTCATTCACTCTCTCATTCATTCATTCACTCTCTCATTCATTCATTCACTCTCTCATTCATTCATTCACTCTCTCATTCATTCATTCACTCTCTCATTCATTCATTCATTCTCTCATTCATTCATTCACTCTCTCATTCATTCATTCACTCTCTCATTCATTCATTCACTCTCTCATTTCTCCTCTAACTCATTCAATCATATATTTATTGCTGTATTCATTTTCTGTTTATCAATTTACCTTTTTATGTCTATCTCGTCTATTACTTTTATTTAGATCAAAAGAGATGGAAAGAATTCTTAGCGAACACTTACAAGTTCTGAATGAGGTGAATCGTCGGCTGAGAGGTAACGAAGAAGGTACTAGGCGCAGAATTATGAACTGGTTTGGACTCCAGTGAAATAATTACAGGCTTGACTGACGATAGATGTTGTTCTGAGTGAAGAGCCGGTCTAACATGAACCGAGCCAGCCACTGCTCGGCATTTGAATAAAGGAAAAGTCTGATTAAGTTTTTATAAACGATTTACCGCAAAAAATTTCCTTCCATACCAGGTTATTTCTGTTTGGGTTACACTGAGAAAGCTGAATCCATGGGTGGATAGTGACGTCGTCTGTTCACAAGTTTAATTTTCCACTGTGTAAAAGTAGATCTCACTCGCTTTGTTTAAGATTAGGGACAGACACGTACCCATCGCCATCGGGCTGAATACCATATATGAAGGATTATTAAACATAACCGGCAGAACCAAGCTGAGTGGATTGAACCATAAGTTCTTACGAAACACGAATGAAACTCTCTTTTTACATGGACCAGTTTGGTCAGCATGCTCAGACTCGTTGGAACTAAAAGTGCTCGTCACAAGTTATGTTGGATGTTTCAATAGTTGTATTGCTTTTAATCGCTGATTATCTAAGGGTCTCAAGTTTGTTACGTATCTGACCAAGTTTAAGTTGTAGTGTACATCTTAAATCCCAATGTGGACGGACTGATTTAAAACAAAGTTCTTTTGCTCATTAAACTGGTGTAAAATCAAATGTTGTTAAATGGGTTCGGTGGCGTGAGCCGGCAAAGCCTACAGAAGCCTTCAAAGCTCTCTTAAAATCTTCTTTGAAGAAAGTGTAAAGAATCGGATTCAAAACTGATGAACCAAATCGAAGAAACATGAGTAAAACTCGTGCCCAGTGTGGCAGGTGAAGAACTTTAAGTTTCAAATCTTGGATCAAGCCGTCAAGAAAATACGGAAACCAGCATATTATGAAAGTTAAAATCATCATTCCAAATATAATTACTGCTTTCCCTTCCAGAGGGATCACTTTTCTGCGATAAGCTCTTGTTTTGTAACTGTCTACTGCCTTAATAGAAATCAATTGACGCCGCAAAACTAAGAAAATGCAGGTGAGAGCCACGCCTATTATCAGCAAACTTGGAACAACGATTCCAAAAAACACAGTTAATGAATATATAGTATCTAAACTTTGAATGAAATCATTGCTCGGGCCGAAATCCAGAGGAATCCAAGTCAGTTGAATGAGCGAGGCTCCCAGCGAGAAAAACCATAAAAATATAAGAACACTTATCAACCTAAACTTGGTGATAATGAATGGATAATGAATGGCGTAAATTATCATGCAATATCTCTCGATAGTCACCAAAAGCAGATGCAATACGGCAGAAATGGATATAAACCTGGACGATAAGTCCATAGCGGTACATATTTTCATCTTTGTTACCGTCTCATCCACCATATTGCACGATATCACCATGGGGATGGCAACTGAGCCAGCGAGCATGTCAGAAAAAGCCAAACAAACCAGACAAAGGTTCGTTTTGGTTTTTAAAAACGTCTTTCTTTTATAGAGGAAGATTACCATGGAGTTTGCGAGTACAATCAGCAGCCCAAGGAATGCCAAACATAGAAACACAGAAATATGTATTTGTGACAGGCCATCAGTACGAGAATAAGATCTGTTAGACACAGTGCTTTTCAAACTCCCGGATGTATGGTTTACTTGACTGCTACAAGTGTGGCTCGTTTGACTCTTGCAAGAAAATAAAAAAGGAGGAAATTTTAAAATTCAGAGAGATAACTACACACGATGATTATTTCTTTTACTTAAATTTGTAAATTGTAACCGCTAAAAAACCCCTTAGGAGAGAAAGTGAAGACAAAAGTTGATGCAGTAAAGAACAAAGGTCCGACCTGACAGTTCAACAGCTATAACAGTTTGACAAAGTAAAGCAAACAAAAGCTTCATTATTTGCTCTGGTGAACAACAGATTTCGGATTTAACGTCTTCATAATTTTCAAATAGAAGAGAAGAGGCTTGGAAAAAGAGTTTTCTTTTTCTAAAGCGGCGATAAGAAAAAAAAGAACAATGGAAATAGAAAATGCAATATCTAATAAAACTGCGCTATCAACTGAAAAAGGTGGACTGAGAGGAAACTCAGATCCTTACCTCGTTGGTTCCTGCCATTTACAAGGGTTCTTAGGCTTTGAACAAATGTTTCCCAGCAGAATATTTATAGTTTCTTCTGTAGTCTCCGACACTCCGCCAGAATTTAATTAAATAGGGAAACCTTTAAGAGGCTGGATGCGCAAAAAAACGCTTGGTAGAAACTAAATGGAATGGGAAACGTTTGTGCCTGAGTGGTTTTTAACTGATATGTTTCCGTGTGTACGACTGAGATAAAAAGTTACGAAAAGATGATTCCTGTCGACCCACTGTTTATCTTCTTGGTAAAGAATATCAGTGGTGTGCCGAAAGTCAATAACAACTAAGTTTACTTTTCAGTTCAAATAAACTCAGTTGGAATTTGAATTTGAAAGAGTTAAGCATTTCGACCAAAAGTAAATAATTAATTCGAGTAATTGTTTTTTCCCGGCTGTTGTCTCCCCTTTTCAGGAAAAATAATTATCGGAAATGAAAAACACAACATTCATACGAACCAGCTGGCAACTAAACTTATCAAGTGAAAAAGTCACGAAAAATAAGTGATTTCACTGAGTAATGAAGATGAACAATTTAAATGTAAATTAAAAGTTCGATTTCTTTTATTATTTTAACTTAACCTTTTAGAGAGAGACGTGTTTCTAAAACGCTCTAATTTTAAGACTATTTCACAATCAAGGTTCAAACAAGATAAGGGGTTTTTTGAATTGAAATACTATATTTAAGCTTAAAAAAGAATACATTATATTCCCCTTTTTGCTTCTCTTTTTTTTCTGTCTTTGGTAGTTCGATTTAAATTCTCTATTAAATACATTCGGATGAATTTTATTCTAAAATGTAAGAGTATTGAACGGAGTATAGGGGAATCCTTGTTTACAATATTTGCCTCATTAGCATAAGCAATTCAGTTTCTGATGGAGCCAAAAATAAATCAGTTCTGAATATCGAAAGGTCAAAGTACGATTAACTCGGCCAATGAATACGAGCCTGATGCATTGAATACTTTTTGTGCAACACGGGTTTAAAAACTCAAAATTTGACATAGAATGTATGAGCTCATTAGCGCTTTTGCCACCCAGAAATTTTGCAGTTTTTGATGGACTATTTCTCCTTGAGCATTACACCCAAAGAGCTAAAAATTTCACCATGTACTGAGGTTGTCTAGCTCTTTAGCTGCCTGAAGTCAATTTGTATCTAACATGCTTCCTTCTTTACGCAAAGCCGTATGCAAATAAGCAAAAATGTAAACAATGACGTCAGCACGAATCCACCTATTTCGTTGTACTATGAAATAATGAAAAAACTGAAAAAAAAAAAAAGAATGGCTTCGGGAGTGGTTACTTGTCAGTCTTTAAGTGATGGGCTGAGTTACATATGCATTTTGATTGGTTCTGATCTGATTGAGGACAGATCTATGGTTTACGTCATCATTAACAACATTTTACTTTTTTTTTATCATGTAAAACAAATAGACCCCCGTTGCCGTGATTGTACAGTAATAGGGTTTGCTTTTGGTCCTTGATATGAAATATGAAATTAACAAGTAGACTCTATTTTACCGCGGGTCTTTTTTGTAAGATTACGGATGAGGTCAAGATATGGAAAAAAAGTGCAAGTTACAAGTTGTCGTCATCTGTAATCTATCAATGAACAGACCCAACTTGGAATCTATTTGTTAATTCATTTTCAATCAAGGACCAAAACCAAACTTATCACAACAGCAATCAGTCCTTACAAACTCTCGCTATTATGATGTCAGTATAATTTATACCCCATAATTGCTTAGTAGATTAATTCGTAAAGGTTTACAGAGTCATATTTTGGCTTTAAACCTACTAAAG
>NC_142529.1:31017294-31084794 GCF_964205215.1 Stylophora pistillata
GCAAGTTCTCTTAATTCAGCCGTTTTCTTGTATTTCTTATTCACAGGATCGTTGTTAGCAACGGGGTTCTGCCTCTTGTATTGACTCCTTCCATATTCAAACGCCATCTTGAGATTTTGGCGCCAAATCGCGAAGTGAAACGAGGCTAGTTTTTAAAAGCCAACCGCAAAATGTACCCTTCGAAGGCTCAATATTTGAAATATGTTGAAGAACAGTGGGTAAGTTTTGCTAAACGTACAAAAAATACTGCCAATCTGCCTTCGTTAAATCGGAAGATTCCCTAGTTTAATATTTGTTTTCAGTTCATTATGATATTGTTCATTCTCTGTTTGGCAGAAAATTAGCGGGTAAAACATTGTTCATCACCGGCGCAAGCCGTGGAATTGGGAAGGCCATTGCATTAAAAGCTGCCCAAGATGGAGCAAATATTGTTATCGCCGCTAAAACCACCGAACCTCATCCAAAACTGCCTGGAACGATATACACCGCAGCAAAAGAAGGTGATTCTTTTGTTTACGTTGTGGCTGTAGGACTCTTGATTTTATGGAAATCATGACTGACTAAAAGGATTGCGTGACTTCTTCAAGTAGTGTGACGCACCAGATGTCACGATCATAATCACACAAATGTCTGGCTCCCTGATACTATGTGTGCTCACTAGAAAACGAAATCAGCACCTAAAAATGTAGCCATGGTGACATGATTTTAGTGCTGACTCCTACAATCATCTTAAACACTTAAATAGTTTTCGCGACATTGTTATGTCACCAAAACATTATTTCTTGCTACAGTTGAGGAGGCAGGAGGAAAGTGCCTTCCCTGTGCAGTGGATATTCGTGATGAAAATGCTGTCAACAGCGCTGTACAAGAGGCTGTAAAGACATTTGGTGGGATTGACATACTTGTTAACAATGCTAGTGCAATAAGCCTGACAGGGACCTTGGATACGCCAGTGAAAAAGTGAGGCTTTGTTCAATTTGCAATTTTTTCTATTGCACATTTTTTTAAATTTTGGTTGAAGACAGATACCTTTTGGAGGTATCAGTTTATCTTAATTCTACTCTGAATGTAGTCTGTTTTAATTGTGTATGCACAGGTTAATTACTATTTTAAAAGTTTTTCTTAACTTTTTTCACTTTTAACGAATCCTATGCAACCTTGTTTCTTTAGATATGATCTAATGAATAATATCAATGTAAGAGGGACATTTTTGTGGTAAGTGTTGACAAGTTTAACACTTAGTCTAGTTCTGTTTTCTTGTCACTGAAATCTGATGTACATCAAGACTTAACATTTTAGCACGAAAACACTAAATTTATTGTTGCATTTATGTTTGTTAGCTCCAAAGCAATTATTCCTTATTTAAAGAAAGCAGAGAATCCTCACATTTTAAATGTGACACCACCTTTAAATATCAGACATGCCTGGTTCAAAGAACACATTGGTAAGAATTTGCAATAGTGTGTTTTCTAATTTATTTTCTTGAAATCTTTTTAAGACTTGAAGCTCTTTCTTGCTTCTTCAGAAATATTGGGTTTGATTGAAAAAGTAGACAGCCTTCTTCATAGTTTCTATGTTTGTTTGTTTTTGGCAGCTAGCCATGTTGTTCAACTGCACTGTGTCATCTGTAAAATCACACCCTAATTTCCATCTCACACACAACACAAGTGTATGGAGAACAGACACTTTGTATTGCAGGAGGGAACAGCAAAAATTGTTGGTTGATGTTATCTTTAGTAATCTGATAGCTGGTCTTCTGAAATAGAAGGCTTGTGGTCTAAACAATGGATGTTTCTTTTATCATTTGTTTCTTTATCTAGATCTATAATCAAGGCTCAACACTAACTTTTCGACTTACTAGCCAAGTGGCTGGTGACATCTTAGATGCTACAACAATGTCAGTTCGTTTACTAGCCAAACTGGCTGCTGGAAACCAAAAGCCACTAGCCAAAACCTAATTTCTTCTAGTCTGTGGCTAGTGGGCTAC
The DNA here is from genome assembly GCF_964205215.1 of Stylophora pistillata. Lineage (NCBI taxonomy): Eukaryota > Metazoa > Cnidaria > Anthozoa > Scleractinia > Pocilloporidae > Stylophora > Stylophora pistillata. The sequence goes on from NC_142529.1 coordinate 31,019,282, forward strand.
CGTCAGTGTTGAGCCCTGATAATTACTTTATCCCAATTATTTCAAGACTGCTACACGTATACATGTATGGTAAAATTCTTGCCAAAATATCTTTGTCATAATTATGATAGTTACACATGAGTTTTTTTTTATAGCATATTCATTGTCAAAATATGGAATGTCATTGTGTGTCCTTGGAATGTCTCAAGAATTCAAGGATGATGGGATTGCAGTTAATGCACTGTGGCCTAAAAAAGGTTTGATTGTCTAATATTATTGTCCAGTTCCCTGTCTGAAATGTTTATTAAAAGTGTAAATGTTGAAATTTACTGTCCTAAGAAAATATTTATGTGTCATTGCTTACAGCTGTAACAGTACACTTGAGTATTGCTACCAGACATTCAAATAAACAGGTTACTCCATTTAACAGGTATTGCCACTGTTGCTGTCATGGTTACTGCAGGGAAACAAGGCTTAGTGTACTGTCGAATAGATAAGTTTTTTGCTGATGCTGCATATTTCATGTTGACAAGGGACAGTAAAACTAGGACAGGGGAGTTTCTCTATGATGAGGATGTTCTCAAGGAGGCAGGAATCACTGACTTTGAACAGTATTCCTATATTCCAGGTAACCTCATGAATTTCTGTTAGAATCTCAACCTCCATCTTGTATGCAGTTAATATTTTAGATGCAATGTAGACACTATGAACAACTGATCAAGTGGGTCATTGTCTTTGTCTCAGGATTATTATCATGTTTCGGGTCAGAATCTTAACTCTCATTAAGCCTCTCTCCACTCAGGATGATAAATGGGGATTAGCATACTGTCAGTCAAGAGAAACCTGACAAAAGGGGAGGGGTGGGTATACTACAATTGTCTATCATCCCATTTAGGGGGAGTCATCGGTTGGTTCTATCATGGAAGGTGTTGGTCAATAATAGGTTTCACTCTTCTTACAGCTGGTGCGCCTGTGCCAGACAGTTTCATTGATGGTTATTCTCCCACACTGCAAGGAAATGGCTCTAAGGACACCCGGGAAGCTGCCTCTTGTGGGATTCAATTGAGACGGGTGGCAGATATTTTTGATGCCATTACAAATTTTGTTGATGAAAAGCTCATTCAGAAGGTGAATGCAGTCTTTGAGTTTCATTTAACAGGAAAGGAACCTGGAGTGTGGTATCTTGATCTTAAAAGCAGTACAGGTAAACACTTGAATTTGCTCAGTTGTGCTTCGATGAAAGAAGAGAGTGGGTGGGCAACAAATAATGGCCTCAGGAAATAACACTTTTGAAAACAAGACAACAAATTATGTCAAGTGAATAAAGTGATAAACCAACAAAGGAAAGCAAAGGAAAAAAAACAAAGGTATAAGAGAATTACAAACAAACTTATGGCTGCCAACCCCTAATGCCCAAGGAAATTAAAAATTAAAAGAAAACAAAGGACTGATAGAGGATAGCAAAATGATAAAAAAAGAATAACTTACAGATTTATTCTCCAACCACAAAGCCATAAATGGTGATAAAAACCTTAGTACAGGCAATTACCTGTAACCCACTGGACAGATGAGATCAGACAATTGGGAGTTGATGGCTAAATAGGCTCTGGACAAAAGCCTTAGATGTTTTTTAATCTATTTCCTTGACTTTTATGCCAAAAAAAAAACAAATCAATAGTTGCTCTAGTTGTAGTCTCCTCTTTGTTCACTTTTTCTTTGTTTTTCATTGACAGGTGAGGTCGGCAAAGGTTCTTTTTCAGGAGATGAGGTGAACAGTACAATAATGTTAGACTCCGAGGACTTTGTTAAATTGTTCACTGGTGAACTTAATCCAGCACAAGCATATTTGGGAGGAAAACTCCAGATTACAGGAAGTATGCATAAATTTATGAGACTGGAGAATCAGCTCCTTCACAAGATGAAATCCAAATTATGAACATTACTGTTTTTGAGAAAATTTAGTCCTGTACAAAGCAAAAATAATAACAATTATAGTAATAATAATAATAATAGTTATTGTTATCATCTTTGTTGCTTTTATTATTTGTTGTTTAAGTATTGGTATCATCATTACTGTTAAACTGTGTTAAACTTTATAGAATTTAGGCCTTTTCTAAAGATGAAGCTGAAGGTATTTAAACATTTTCATGATGAGCAATCCATGGCTAATGGGTTTAGTGTAGGACAGGGGAAAGTAAGTAAGGAAGGCTGTGTCACAAGACCAAACACCAGAGTTTCTGGTAGAAATTATTATGTAAAGTTTCACATAAGATACTAGGTGTTTTTGTTGCTTTTATTTCCCAACTGAATAACCCTGGTACAAATATTTCATATAAGGTTACCAAAACTGTATATTTAAAATTGTGAACAAAGTTATACATTTCAGTTAAGTAGGTCAAAAGATACTGAGTAACTTTTTCAACAGTAAAATGAGACATGTTTGTAAATATGTCATAACTAAGACAGTTGCAATGCTGTTGTTCAATTTACTCTACATTTCACTCTTCCATCTTTTAGAACAAAGTGTAAATATTCAGAATTTTCTCTACCAGACTGTCAGTATATTAAAAAGAGCCTGGGTTTGCTTATTTCTTTGTAATTTTGTTTCATGTTATTCTCTTCAATGCTTGATCAAATAAACAGACACAAATTGTGTAGGTATTGTTTTGACATTTAATTGGAAAGCATTTGTAATGACCCGTGTTTGAATTGAGATCCCAAGCAATAAGTGGCCAAGTAAAGATCTTTTCCCTTTCCATAGAAGGATTTCGAGTATTAATTAGTTCTTATTAACAGAGCGGGAGGTCTGTATGGGAGAATCTTGACCTCGGTTGCCAGTACAGACCGAATGCAGTGAGGTCTGTACCAGCGATCGAGGTCAAGATTCTCCTATACAGACCGACCTAGCTTGGTTATTAAGATGTTTATTATATGGCTGTGCACGTTTTTATATTCTTTGTACCTTTTTTTTCTAGACCGGTCTAGATGGGAAAATCTAGACCACTTTCAATATTGATTTCAGCCAATCAAATTTGAGAATTCGTTAGTTCCCAGTCCTTGTGAGACACAGTCATAAAATAATGTAAAATATTAAAACAAATGGAAATGCATACTTATTTTTTCTTAAGCAGGGGGGGGGGAGGGGGTGGAGGCAGACAACATTATTTAAGGTAAGAAATATTCGTTTCCTTTTTGAAAACCATATTTTATATGAAAAGTCATCTCGATAAAGATTATTATTATTATTATTTCCATATTAGAAGATTTCCTCATAGCCCACGAGTCCAAGTTTGTTACCGGAAAGACGGAGAAAACATAAACAAAGTTCAAAGTTGCCCATGTGTGAAGAGCAAAAAGTTAGTTCCTTTGTTTTCTCTCTTTTTTTTTTTTTTTTTTTTTTATTTTTTTTTTTTTTATGTTTGTCTATCCCAACTAGATATGACTCACTTTGCGGCGCCCTCCACATCGTCCTTCGTGATGATGACACAAGAGATCCCTTGAGAATTATTTTTCCCAGTCTCTCTCTCTCTGGACTTTCACAAACGCGCTGACCAGCAGTATCGTTGACTCTCCTTATCGTGTTGGACTTTGCAGCGGATTTAGCGGAAAAATGTTGAACACAGGGTAAGTTTTGTCTATTTTCGGCCTTTTTCTCAATTTTTTTGCAAAATCTGCAGAATGATTCTCTTTTATAACCAAAGGATCCCTAAAAATTTTTTCACTTCAGGAAACTTGCCGGTAAAACTCTATTTATTACCGGTGCTAGCCGTGGAATTGGAAAAGCTATTGCGCTGAAAGCGGCCCAAGATGGAGCAAACATTGTAATCGCCGCTAAAACCACCGAACCTCATCCGAAACTGCCCGGAACGATATACACAGCAGCAAAGGAGGGTACAGTGAAAAAATTTTGTCTTGATCATTTGGACATGGTTATTCGCGTGACTCGAAGCCTATTGCTAGTGACACAGAAGAAACGACGAAGCAGGCACTGTCACACTTCATGCCGCCCACGGTAGTAAATTTTAGAACATCTTGGCTCAGGTTTAATCTTTCTTAGTTATCTTTTGTGTCCATTTAAGCTTCGAAAGAAAGAATTGTCTTAAAGTTTGGATCTTCAAACCAAGCGACATCTGAATAGTGTTGAGATCAATCCCAACTCCTCCCCAACCCCGCCCCCACTGGTCAACAACGCAGGCCAACTGGTGTATTAGCTATTGTGTTGATGTATTCAATTATAGTTGAAGAGGCAGGAGGAAAGTGCCTTCCTTGTGCAGTGGATATTCGTGATGAAAATGCCGTCAACAGTGCAGTACAAGAGGCTGTGAAGACATTTGGTGGGATTGATATTCTTATTAACAACGCTAGTGCAATAAGCTTGACAGGGACTTTGGATACACCAATGAAAAAGTGAGACCATTTTTCTCTTTTAAAAAAACCACTGGAATATCTAAGATATCACTACCTTAGAAAATACACGGATTTTATTGTCAGCTCATGGCCACCTTAAATCACACAGCTTTCATGTGTTGTTGCAGTTTCCAAGCCCTTAGGAATAAACAATACTAATACTCTCAGTAGGTTATTTTGGTAACAAAGAACTGTTTTTTGTAAAAACCATTCTTTACCATTTGATTGCTAAGAATTAATTCCCATGTTATTATGTTTATTACACCCATCTACAGATATGACCTCATGAACAGCATTAATGCACGGGGAACATATCTGTGGTGAGTCTCTCCAGTTAGCATTTATTACACTGTAACTTTCATCATTATTGAACATATTTCAATCCATTGTTGTACATTTTATAATTTATAGGTTAAATGTTTCTAATATTGGCTCAAATTGAGTATTTCTTTGTTCAGAAAGATAGTTTAAAACAAAAGAAACTAAATGGCAGTTGTTATCTCAAAAAACCCTTCAAGCATTGTATTCACCAAGTCTTTTGAGTATTTTAAAGGTTCTGGAAAAAGAATTGTTTAATATTTTTAGTAATTTTAATGGATTAATTGTGTGATAATTGCCAGTAATTTCCTAGTTTATTTTCGTTCTTTTGGACATTTACCCACTGTTCGTTTACCTTTGTTGTTATGAGATTGTTGTTTTGTTTATTTATTTTGGAATGTGTCGATAGCTCTCAAGCCTGTCTACCATATCTAAAGATTGCAAAGAATTCACACATCTTAAACATCAGTCCCCCTTTGAACATGAATCCTCTTTGGTTCAAAGGTCATGTAGGTTAGTTCACAATTTATTTTTTTTCTTTGAATGTTTCTTAAATTATTACACAACACACCAAATTTCTATTAAGCTGAATTGAAGAGACTTTCTTTGCTTTATTATAACTTTGAACACCATCCAGATGATGATCACTGTGGTCAGTTCTGACTTATTTCTAATACCTTCATTCAAAAAGGAATTTGAACCAGGGTTAACAAATTGTGGTTTGAAATCTTGGTGATTATCCTCCCCTTGTGGGTACTCATTGTAAATTCAGACCTAGAAAAACTTCCATCTTACTCTCACGACAAGTGTCATGAGAACAGACACTTTGTAATACAGGTGGAAACAAATCTCTTGAATGATGCAATTTTTAGTAATCTGATGGTTGGTGTTGGTTTACCAAAAAAAAACCCCACAGCTAAAAAGAACAGGCAACTTATTAGGTGCATTATCTTACTGCAAGATATGTGCTATGTAACCAAACTTTTAACATGTGCCTGTTGGGCTTAACTCTACCAAAAGGAGCTTTTTTCCAGTGGACAAATAATTTTTATTTGTTTGGATTTAATAGATTTAATACCTTGAGTGCTAGTGGAATTTGGAAATATTTCATTTAAATTTGTTGGCTGCCATCTGTTATGGTTTTTAGCTTATACAATGGCCAAATATGGCATGTCCATGTGTGTCCTGGGTATGGCACAAGAATTCAAGGATGATGGGATTGCAGTTAATGCACTGTGGCCTAAAACAGGTAAACACGAAACTAGAAACTACATAAACTAATCATTCATTAAAATACCTCTAAAGAGATGCTTCCAGAGTAATCATGACCTACAGTGACCACAGTTTACCAAAACATAAGAATTATTTTCTAGCTTTCTAAAAATTGAATTTTTTATTTCAGATTTTATTTTTGTCATACTGTAGGAGTATTTACCCCTTATTATTATTCATTAGCTATAGCTACAGCTGCTATGGAGATGCTGGGGGGCAAAGAAGCTCTAGCTTCCTGTCGCACTGATCAGATTATGGCTGATGCCGCCTATGTTATCCTGTCACGGGACAGTCGAGCCCGGACTGGAGAGTTTCTTATTGATGAAGATGTTCTCAAAGAAGTGGGAGTCACAGATTTTGAACCTTATGCCTGTGTGCCAGGTATGCTTAGTAAGAAGGACAGGGTAACTGGATTGAGGTTGGTTGATGGGGAAGTTAAAACTAAAGAAAGACGGAATGTTTACTTAAAAGGGTTTTCCTGAATTGCGTGAAGTACTTTTCATTGATTGCTTTTATGCTTGGCCTCCCAAATACAGAGTAGTGGAAAGTAACCCATTCATTTGATTTTAAGGGCAGGTAGAGATAGAGTTAGGGAGCCATAAATTGGAAGATAGGAAAAAAATTGACCCAAAAGTCGTTTCGTAATCGTCACGCAAGTAGAGGTTGGTATAGATAGACGATTACGCAATAAGTCGTAGTCTTACTCACGTGAGTAATATCCTTTTCGCATCACATTTATAGGAAGCAAGCTGTTACCAGATTTCTTCTTGGACGTTGATGGTTCGGATGCCAAAAACATGATGGAGGCTCAGAAGAACGCAAATAACGTTTCACAGGAAAAAGGTGCAGGGGGAGTGGAAGGAATTTTCGAGACCATAAAGAGCTTATGTGACAAACAACTTGTTAATAACGTGAAGGGAGTGTTCGAGTTTCACTTAACTGGAAAAGACGAAGGAGTTTGGTTTATTGATCTCCTAAATGATGGAGGTAAGCAACACTGAAGTGATACTGATATAACCAAAGTATATATATCTTATTAGACGTTTTGTTGTGTAGTATCGCTTATTATTTTTACGAGTTGTGCCGTATTTTGACGAGCCCGTAACGCGAGTCAAAATACAAATAACGGGTAAAAATACTCAGCGATACTACACAACAAAACGTCTAATAAGTTGTTTATTATCCAATACCCCAAACTGTTATTTCAGTGCGGGCGAATTTCGCGGATGTTTATTTACGGGAGTGCGTGACAGAAGTATGCGAAGAGGAACGGAATTGGCGCGTTGTTGTGCTGCTGTTTCTATTTTCTTCATTAAATGAAGAAATTTTCTGGTCGTCAAGCTGTTTTTCTTCGTTCGATTCATCCAATGAACTTGGATCTATATTTGCCAGCCATTCTGACTCTTCGTCGTCGGAAATATGATTCAAATTGTCCGCCATTTGTTTTTTTTTTTTTCTCGTAAGGGATATCCAATTCTTCGCTTGCGCGATGCGGGAAAACCTGTTTAACTGGTACTGCAATAAACGAGTACAAATACCGCGTGATATTTGTACTCGTCTATGGCGTTATTTGTACTCGTCTAGCTGTAGTTGGATAATAATGACTATTCTATGTGACATCTTTTATGATGTACGTGCTTTTCGGAGGAATGCACATATGGGAGGGCTCGAAACGTCACGCAATATTGTTCCTCTCCTACAATTGGTTTAAATTAGCTGCTCCACAGAAAACGCTTTTCTTGTTCACGGAGAAAATATTCAACACCCTTAGTTTGTGTAACGAGCGCTATGACAACGGACAACTACATGGGATCAAGCAGAAACCAAAGAACTGAATTTAATGCCAAGATCATCAACCTATATAAACAGGTATAATTATTCTATCACAGAGGTGATAGGGGTATTTGATAATGCACGATAATATGCACCATCATTCGTCACAGTTTGTGGAGGTGTGGTAAAGTTCTTCCGTAACTGGTTTCAGAATTTTACGTTCTCTTTGACGCCTTTTTTGATTTGAAGAACCATTGAATCTGTTCTCGGGAATTTCATTTGATGTCTCTACCCCTAGTTCTTACCCTTTTTGCCCGTTTTTCTCTTTTAAGCTCCTATTATTTTCCTTGGTAACCTTAATTTACTCATGGAAAGATCAATACTGTTCTCTACTGTTCCTTGGTTTGTCATCGCGCTTATCTCGTAGCGAGGTTCGTGACCTGCAATTTTAAGCTTGTTACCAGGATGTCTCGCCGAAGGGGTGGGGGATTGAAAGAGAGACCCTGGTTATGAGGTAAATGTAACGTTTGTATTTTCTCAACAGGATCTGCTGGCAAAGGCTCCTATCCGGGAGGTGTAGCCAACTGCACAATGACCTTAGACTCGGAGGATTTTGTTAAGATGTTTAAGGGTCAGATGAATCCAACTCAGGCGTTCATGGGAGGAAAACTGAAAATTAAGGGAGACATGATGATAGCAATGAAACTTGAGAAGCTCATGGGAGAGATGAAATCCAAACTCTAAAGAAAAACACAGATGATTAAATGACTTGAGTAACACGAAGTGCAAGTGATTACAGATGTAAGGAGCGTAAAAGATTTGACAAAAGATATTTATTTTCTATGAGGTTCAGGTTCCAACATGATTATGTCATTCAATGGTTTTTATTATCACAGATAATTCAGACATGTCCTCCCGAACACTCCTCTTGAATTGAAGTCTTTTTTGTGTTTATTTTTATTCTACACTTTTTTTAAGTGGGCTCATTCCATCGTAAGAGGAGGAATTGGAACCACACGATTACCACAAAGATTGTTCCGTAAACTGGCTGTAAAGACTTTGAAGATTACTTTCTTAAAAGAAAATAGGAACATCTTGCATTTTACCTGTGATATTTTCTAGCTATCTCCTTAAGACTTTAAACACAGAAAAATTAAATACAAGTGACAAGCGATCTCGTCTTCACCGTCTTCATTTTTGAGATCAAGTTACCTCGAAGTTTGACCAAGAGATGATTGAAGACAAAAAAAAAACAACCACCACAACAACAACGAAAAACAAACAATAAACCAGGAAGCTTTTACAATGTGGCTCGATTGCACACTGCTGTTTGAGAAATGAGGATTCAAGACCGGACTAAAAAAAAAAGAAACGGCGAAAATCAAGCCTACACTGATTTAGGTTGTCGGTCAGTCGATGTTTAAATATTTTCAATGGCGGCTGGATTGTTTATCTGATCGGATGCATTATATTATCGTCTTATTTCTGAACTCGGTATTCTTGTTAACTGCCTCAGCTTGGTTCGAGTAACTCGAAGTCACGGATGTTGGATAGATTTACTTGTCGTAACAAAATATAGTCATGGAGATCAAAACATTGTTTTATTTCCTCTCTCTTAGTTTTACTCAACTGTTTTAAAATCGACTAAAAATCGAAATGCTTCAAAAGAAAATGCAGTTTGTGTGAATTATGGCTTCAAACATGTGTCATTGCGGTCAAATCTTATATGCAAATGATCTGCAGAGGTCATATCTAGAAGAGAATTATATGGAAGTGGGTTGAACTGTTTTCACATACGAGAGTTAAAATCTTGCACATCAGACAAGCTAGTACCATAATGTACTTTTCAATAAATGACCTCTACCCAACAGAATCTTCTCTTGTAACCTTAAAGGATGACTAGGGAGCCCCAGTTATTTTCAAATAAGTTCCCCGTGGTAAATACTCTGTTATATTACAAGTCTCAATTTATACAATAGTGTTAATTCTAATTGGTAAAGGTAGGCGAATGGTTCGCATCCAGCAATCAGAGGCAGTCGTGGAATATAGAATAAGTCATATCTTTTGTAAAGGAGCCTGTTGAAAGAATCGTGTCCATCTTCAGGTTTGTGATGCAAGTTGTTGGAACTCAACCCTGTACAGTTTGGTTAATGCCTCGGCCTAAGTACAGCAGTATATCAGTTACGGTCTGTCTGTTGTCTTTGTCAAATGTTGCACTTGTGGAACCACGCGGCGAAAAATACACTTTTATCAACGAGCACTCGGGTACCTTGTACATTCGTCAGCAGCCACAATCAACCCAGCAAAAGCACACGCCATGATTATAAGTCCAACAATAACTGATACAAAAGAAGCCATTTTCATGAAATCTGCGAATACTGAGGATTCAAACGAATGAAGAGGGAAACTTCCAACCACAAGAACTCGCTAAAGCAGTTGGCATTGACAAATTCCTTTTCAAGATATCGTCAAGTTTCATGGGGAGAATATCACCGATTTCCTGACAAATTTTGCGAAGCGTGACCTCATATGCCAATTATGTTCAATTAAGCCAAACACCTGTAATGGAAAAGTTTAGCAGGTACCAGTCCACGCCCAGTTTCGCCTGCGGCAATAAAAAAACGTTTCTGGTTCAACATTATCGAGGGTTTCCATAACTTTAGTACGATAATTTTCCTCGGAACACTGGAAATGAGATTATTTCCTAAAACACCATTATCAGCATATGAAGGAGACAGGTGTGCGTATTCTGCAATATTTCATTGCACGAGATCGTTTTATAAACGTAATTAAGTGTAGTAATTATCGCCTAATAGGCCAATTTTTTTCTCTGTTACTGTTCCAGATGAGTGGTTCGGTTTGTGTACTTTTCATTAACTTTAAATACTGCTTTGAATTTTATGGATTTTGGTTTAGAAATTGTGATCGTCTACAGTGAATCTTTTATCTTTTCAATACAGTAAAATGTTGACTTTTAGGCGCTTTTCTCGATAGCACTTGGAGACTTCGTGTTGTAAAGTAAAATATTCAAGATTACTAGTACATACGTAGTTAATAAGCTGGCTGGCACTGCAAGGTGAAATGGTTGCGAAAAAACGAGTAACTTTGTCGCTTACTACTGAAAATATCCCCGTTACAGTTTCAACGAGAGCACTTGAATCAGAGATTAGGGAAAACAATCCACTATGCAGTGCTTGTTCTGAAGTGAATGTCGCCTCAACATAGATGATTATTGTTTAGAAAGCATAACAAGCATATGCATAAAATAGACAAAATAGTGTTTTATTCCTCGGAAACTTTGCCACTTAACAACTTTTGTTCCTCATGTTCTCACAGTAGACTGCATGTGAAACCCAATTTTAGCTGCAAGTTTATGTTCTCAACAGCTAGATGTTATTTAAGATCAATTGTAAGAAGCTATATTCACAAATAACATTCAAAACTTGTAGTCACTTCAAGGAAATGTATCTTATGAGCCACTGGGGGTTTCTTCAGACATAGACTCTGTCAGTGCGCAGGGGATGTTTGTACACACCAGAGTACTTGGCTAAAGCACCAGCAGCGGCAAATGCTGTCGCCAGACCACACCCCAACCCCCAACTGCTCTCTGTACATAAAAAGAAACAATAAGAGATGTTGCCTCTGTCTGATGATAAAATTTTGAGCTTGAAAAGGCCCATTGGGTGATGGTTGATATAGAGTGACATAATTTAAAATATTCCTCAAAAGGGCCTTCATTTCAAAACATACAAGCAAAGCTGTAGTACAGTTGCACTGTACAAAGTAATTACAAAGTAATTCCTCCAAAGCCATTCAATGAGTGCTGATTGATAAAGTTATAATTATATAAATATTTCTCAAAAAAAGTTTCATTTCAAAGCATACAACCAAAGCTGTAGTACAGTAGCACTGTAATTGTCTTGTGCTTTTAGTCAAAATAACTGCTCAAAGTCGTCATGATAAACATGTCATCAGTTACATGTCATATCATCAATTACATGGCAGATTTAGATGATAATTTGAGAAACTCACTGCTAAATCCAATCAGTACTCCACTTGCAGCACCTCCCAAGGCCCAATTAATATGGTCATCTTTATCTCTCATTGATGCTGCTGTGCATGTTGTTAATGCAAACAAACTTGCTGCACCACCTGAAATAAGAGGTCCAGCTGTGAGGCTCTTCACTATAATTATAAATGAAAACTAAAATCCACTGAATCTAAAAGATCCTCACTAGCCGTTTTTTAAATTAAAAAATATGACCCTCTTTAGATTAATTGATTAGCAACTAAATTTCAAAGTTTATTAAATAAAAGAACTCTGTAAAATAATCACATACCAACAAGGATTGAATTGTTCTTCATCAGAATGAAAGACTGCAGGATAAGTGGAGTGGGATGAGGATCTGGGATTCTCAGCGCAGACCAGGCCGCACCATAAATACCCCCTGAAATGTAAAAAACAAAACAAAACAAAAAAAAAAAAAAACCAAGGTCAAGGAAATTGTTAAGAAGACATGAATGAACTTGTGCACGTGCGACTCGCGTGCGCATGCTTTGGGACTACGTAGCTATAGACTAATAATATCGTAAGCAAATCATGCGGACCTTTTAATTTTGACGTGTGCGATTTTTTAGAGGGAGTTGAAAAGTTTTTAGTGGTATCGAGTAGCAGTTTTGTTTAATGGTCGTTGTCGTTTAATGTGTGTCTACAAGTTTACCGTGTTGGAATTAAAGTGTTTGTTTGTATTTCCCGTTTCGCTTCCGAACAGAAATGACAATGGAGTTTGCATATTGACATAATAATATAGATAAGCAATGGTAGGATAACTTCAACAAACTCTGTTCCTCATCAGAAACTCAGGGCTTCTGATAGGGGGCTTCTGATAGGGTGCGGCACAAATGGGAAATTCTGCGGCATTTTCGAGGGAAACTATGCGATTTTTTTAAAGCTGATTTAACATTGTTTTTTTAGGTCTCAGAGGAGGAAACCCATCTTTTTGCTATCTAATGGGCAATTAGAACATAAAAAAAAAACAATAAAAGCATCCAGATTAAAACAATTGTTGCCTCATTTTAATTACTGTATTTTAATCTGAAATGGCTCATTTAGTCAATTAGGTGTCACTTGATTCCTCCTTAATTAAAAACAATGTTACAAATTTCAGTTTTTCACACTAGATAGGCTGTTAATTAAGGTATGTCCATATGCTATTTTAGATGTCAGGCCTCGACAGACCATATCAACAAACGTGAATGGCCCCATTAACACAAACAATTGTCTATTCTTTGCCAATAAGAAATCGCCTCTATTGAGAACTAGTACCAGGTCACTGACATGCAAAACTACGCTCGCCAACAATTTTGATTTCTAACGTCTTTTGAGAGGTAAATCACCTTGAAACAATGCTAAAATTGTCGTATAACTTAAGTAAGAAGCGAATATTTCCTTGTTCTTTCCTCGAATTTTGCCATTTTGCCTGAATTATGCGACTTTTGATGAATTATGTGAAAAGTTGCGATTTGAGGTCAATTATGCGAAATCCTAACATCGCAGAATATCAGAAGCCCTGGAAACAAAAACATGGATAACTACTACAGGAAAGCGTTAAAATAGCCCGTCTGTATTAATACATAACATGTCTAACCAAACATGTACAAGTAAGAGTGATTCAAATCTTGGGAAAAGAATCTTAGACCATTTTACTATAATTATGACAAAATCAAAATGTAAGTACTTAACACAATAAATTTAATAATAAAAAAAACTAGAACTACATTCCATGCATTGCCTGGTTTCCTAAAATTCTTTATTTTATGGGACACCTACTGCAATTGAATGTGGCATGAAGTCATGGTGTAAATGAACTCTTTATTACAATCACATTTTTCTCTCATGCCTTTTTTTTTTAACCTTTGGACCCAATAATCTCGTGCTTGCCTGAGTCCACCTGGATAAACTTTTTTGTATTTAATTGTCTTTATTCTTCTGAGGAGTGTTCCATAAGTCAAGCACAATAACAAGAAAAGAGAAAGAGTGGAATGCCTGAGGGGGCCAAAGTCAAAAAACCTAGATGCTGAATAAAAAGGCAGGTTGCATGAACATGTTCACTTGCTAATGACTTCCAAACCTCATCCTTACCAACACATTTCTGATTTATTGCAATTATGCCTAACACCTCACCTGGGTAGAAATTATTACTTTTCAATGAAATGCCTGCTCACATGTTGTTACATAACAACGGTCACTGAAAAATCTTAATTTGCTTGGCAGAATGTATATGTTGTAGGTCAATTTGTTTCAAACTTGGTTAATTCGATCTCAACCTAGGTCAGTTGCTGATGTCTGTGTGTCTGTTTTGTTTCTTTTTTTTTGGCCGTGTTGAGATGTCTGGAACCTGAGACGAATAATTGTTTTAGTATAATTTCAAGTTCCAGATATCTCAACACAGCCAAAACAAAAAAAAAAAAACAGACCGACAGACATCAGCAACTGACCTACGTTGAGATCAAATTTACCTCATTTGAAACAAATTTACCTAAAGAACAAATTGACCTACAACATATACCTGGAGTTGCTCTAAACTTCTCTTGGGATAGGTTTGTTGGGAAATGGGTAACAAAATCAATACATGGGAATAGTCATTGCTTTTCACATTATGACAATAATAACAATAACAACAACAATAATAACAAACGATAATAATGTTTGTAACAATAAAAACAGTAAAAAATTATAGTAAATTAATTTTCATCATGCTTAAAACACTTTTTTAAATGGGTTCACGATATACGTATGTGGGCCAAAGTCTCACTGACTATTCTGTGTTCTTCCAGCTTTGTACACTTTGACTGAATTTTTTCAAATAGATATGGATTTATTTGAAAAAAGGAAAAATACTCGCCCGACACAGATTGAAACACTTATTCGGGGGACTTTGGCCGGACTGCAACAGCAGTTTACAAACAATTGAAGGAAACTTTGAAGATGTCCCCTTCCCCCCAATTCCCAGTAAACAGGCCAGACAACATCACAGTAATCTCGTGAGTGGGTTCTTTAACGTCCCCTGCCTAACCAAATTAACTAATTAATAGATTGAAGGAGAACCTCCTGGGATTCATATAACTTGAATTCTAGACGGTACGACAGTTAAAGGTCAAAGGTAGGTGTCTGAAATACTTGTAGATTATTTCTCCACCATAGCTGATGGGATCGGTGGTGACATCGCTAAGCTTAAATCAATAAGGTAACATATGGCACCCACTCCCTCCGCCATTTAGGGCCCAGTCTCTGAGAAAATAATTATCCCCAGACTTGAGAGAAGTTACCTTAAAATGTTTCAAAAACAAAATACGTACATTGGATTTAGTTACACTAATGGGTAATGGATGCAAGTGCTGTCATCTTTGTAATTCATAGATACATTTGTCATACTGTAAATATTGCTATCATTTATACTTACGCTTATATTTAAATATTCTTACCTTAATTTAGATTTATTTATGTTGTGTCCCCTAATTAGCACAGGTTTCTAACCTAACCTAGAAGGTTTTTTTTAGACACCTTAGTAAAGTTTCATCATCACCATCAATTCTTCCACCGTTCGAGTTTCTGGCGTGAAGCATGATTGCACGGAACAACAATAACATTCACAAACTCTGTGTACTCACCTACAAACGCCCCTCTTGCTCCAAAACTAATAGCTCTACTCACACAGTTATGTCCATCGAGTTCGTCCATCCATGGTTCGTCAAATTTGGGGGTGGTAGGCATTTTGAATGCACAATTTTTATCAAAATCGTACTCGTTTTGCCACCAAACTGCACTACTTTCCGAGACGATACTACTTTATGGTCTCGGTTGGTCTTGGTAGCCGGGCAAATACCGGGTAATAGCCTGGTCACTAGGTGATCTTGGTAACCAGGCCCATAAGTTTAAAGCATAAACAATATTGAGTTATTGGCAGAGGCCTGCAAGAGAAGTTATCGTAAGACATTCAGCGACATGGAAAGCAAAACCCAGCTCACAGATGGGTGTAGATTTTCCGTGGAAGTAACAGTTGACGATTCATCGCGTGATCCAGAACCACTTAAACCAAAGAAGCCCCGCTTGGCTTGGCTTATAGTGGACTTCACTTGTCTGTTAGCTGTTGGGTTAGTTTGTCTATTATTCAAACTAGTCGCCGTTCCATATCACCGAGGGTTTTATTGTGATGATGATAGTATTAACAAGCCGTACAAAGAAAGTACTGTCCCATCTTCGGTGCTCTATTCCGTTGGCTTTGCTTTGGCTTATCTGGTGATCTGTGTCACGGAGCTGTGTAGCCAGCGACGGCAGAAAAGATCACAACACATTGAATATGTTCCTTTCAAGTGGCTGAAGCTTAAACCCCACCATATTCACGTAATCAACCTATTAGTTTCTTTTGCTTTCGGAGGGCTTGTCACTATTTTTGTCACTGATATCGGAAAATACACAGTTGGAAGATTAAGGCCTCATTTTTTGTCAATCTGCCGGGCTCCATCTTCTGTATTTTTGAACTGTAGTCATACATACATCACGGAAGATGTTTGCACAGGTGATCCAGGTTTGCTTAGAGAAGGACGTTTGTCTTTTCCATCAGGGCACGCTTCATTCTCAGGTAAATTATAATCTCATTTGCCTTAGTCGGTAAAATTTGATCAGCTAAAAGTCAAATGTGATTAACTATAAGAATAACCAGTAGTAAATTAAAAAGTACTCCTTTGAAACACTGTACAGCGACCAAAATGCCTACTACCACAAGTTACATGTACATTCCAATCCAATATCAAAAAATAGTTTGATTGCAATTTTATTATACTTTTGTTTGCATGAAAATTTCTCTCTAAAAACCGTATATTTTCGTTTTGCTGCTCCTCAGATTCGAAATTTCAGATGAGTTGTAATGAAAAACAGGCATAGCAAAGTTTATTCCTGTAACCTAACAATGAAGCTCATGTGGAAAATTCTCCACCCACCCCTCCCTCCCCCCCCCCCCCCCGCTTTCTAATTTTGAACAAATGAAGTTTGGTCAAGAAGAGATTATTAGGGTTTGGCCTTGGAAACCAAGCCAGTCAGGCTTGTATGAAGAGTCCCTTAAAGAAAGAGTGGTATTATCTTTCTTATCTTGGTTCTTTTGTCTCATATTTGCAGCATATGCCATAACATTTACAATTATATACATGGAAGTCATGGTCAGTTTTCCCCATAGCAGGTTTCTGAAGTTTTCCCTTCAGCTGTTGATTGCTCAGTTGGGTGTCCTGTGTGGTCTGTCTCGCATTAGTGACTACAAGCATCACTGGAGTGATGTTCTCACTGGCTTGGTGTTGGGTGCCCTGATTGCAGTATTGATAACAGATCGTGTGTTAGGCATGTTTAAAAGAGTCATGACAAGCAAACATGACAGCAAAGGCTGAGGAAATTTGATGTACAGTATGTAGGATGGACAAGGTTACTGACATAAGTATCAGTCACATTGGATTTGAGACCAACTTTTGAAAGTCAAGTGATTGACACATACCATAACAGCAATCTAGAAAGTTGGTTCTCTACAGGGTCTTTTTACTACAGGGTAGTAAAAAGCTCTGTTATCATTAATTTTACCCATCAATTTTACACTCCCGAAGAGGAGGGTACTTCTGTAAGGAGTCTGACACCATGAAATTCGAACACATACAAAAGAGAGCAATTATATGCTATTCATAAATTATGAATGTCTGCTAAACAAAGCAAGGCTAAATTTAAGTCTCAAGTGAAAATACTGCTTACCTTAGAGTACATTTGTGGTAAATTTTATCATCAAAATATGATTTACAAAACTAATGATATGCCATTCAACAGCTTAGGAATTTTAATTTCCAAGAAATAAATGGCATTCCTATATGTATGTAAAGGAAGTTGGGAATAATTCATTAATTTATATTTTCATTGGACTACCTAGTAGGGTGCTTAAAGGAATGCAAATAAAAGCACATTCTACACACACAGTTTACTGGTGTACTCCATGATATTTTCAATGCATACATGCTATGATTTTTTTAACTAGCCACCAGGCACTTTGAATTTTTCAAGGCATTTCTTAAAATCTTCTTCAAAGACATATCTCATGACACAATAGAGTGCAAACCGATCATATGAACCCAGCTGGTAGTGGGAGGTTGTCGAAGGCATGTATTCATTCCAATATCTTCCTTCAGTTTGGCTGATCAGCTTACGTTTCAGTTCATTTATTCTGTCTGCGTCGATTAACTTGTTTTTTGATGGATACTTTCTGCTAAATGTGGAATCACTCTTCCACACAGGATGTGCAAATTCTGTGAGAGAGAATGAAAAATGATTAGTATAAACGAAATTCCTTACAGCATCGCAAGTAGAGCTCGTGTAGTACAATATTAATGTAATAAAATCCTCTTTTTATAAATTAGCTTTTTATCGGTTCTCTATTTTTGAGGAAACTGATACAATGTGAGAGAAAGTTGTGGAGAATTCACGCTGCTGGGTTAAAGTCTGAGTTTTAGGCTGCTCTAAAACTATATGACCTGGTGGTACAAACCGTTCAGATATTGAACTAAAATAGAAATGTGAAGGATCGATATCAACTCCACAGAAATTTGCTAATGGTAGTAAGTTAACTGCTTTTGTCTTTGTAGTACCCTTGTGTATACAAACGATTTGCACCGAGAGCAAGCTATTTCTAGCCATTATGACACGTTTTTACCTGTAACGAGAATCAAGTCGAGGTAATACTGATCATGGTCAACAAGAGCTCGTTTTCTTGTGTCCAAAGACATAATTCTGAATGTTGGATTGTTAGAGTAGATTGGTGATACTGAGGCAACTTGTAGAACGAAGGATTTGGTGGAAGATAGTTCTGCTTCATCACTTGCAGTGTTCATTATTTGAAGATGGAAGTCGTTTTTGTGCGTATGACCATAAAACTGGCCTGATGATAATGATGAAAAAAGGAATAAACAATAAAATGGATAACAGCACAACAAATTGAAACAAACGCAAAAGAAAACAAGAAAAAAAATCACGACAAATGGAACTTGTTTTTAGGATAATTTCTATAAACCACTGGAAAATGCATTCTGTTAATTAAAAAAAGTTATCTGTAATTTGTACGAAGTCGTCAAACATCGTCACTTATTACTACATTGTCGACTCATTGTAATAAAACTCCTCGTTCTCCAGATGTGTTGCATCAAATTATGTCCAAGATCATTTTCAAAAGTTTTTCTCCGAAGAAAAAAGGAAACATACAAATAACAGAAAAAAAAAAAAAAGAAACTCGAAAAACGAAAAGCCTCAACGAACGCAAAGGTAAACAAACAAATCCCTTTAAAATCTAAACCTATCTAGTTTCGAGGCGTCCTATTTAGTTGCTGTTAATCAAATCTCCATTATATTTTAAGAATTTCCCTCGTTCAACGGTTATTACTTTCCTAAATACAAGTGTTACCTGCCACTATATCATGAAATTGTCCGGCTGTTAGACTCGCATAAGAGATTACGTATCGTATATACCAGAAGAAGGAATCATCAAATGGGTCGCCTCTGAAACAATCCGAATAAAATTCATGTTTTCAGTTTGTTTTAAAAAGAAATCGTGATGAATAAAGTTGCTGTAACGAAGCTTACCCAGGCGGGATGTGGCTCATGATAAGGACTCTTTTCCTTTGGTCTTTGGCAAGTTGAAGTTGATCTTTGAGCCACAGCATTTGTGTTTCAGCGACCTGCTCAACAAGATCATTAGTATATCTGTTGTTATTCCAGTACATGGTATTCAGCACAAGTAATATCATTTTTCCACCTGTAATTCAACAGTACATAAGATAAGTGACATCTTCATATGAAAGCGTTTAAATCCGATTGTTCTTTTTAGTTTTTCCAAGATATTTGTGTTCGCGTGGAACTTGGAGCTATATCTGGTTTGGATTTCGTTTTTTTCTTTTAATTTTCTTCCCATGATGACTTTCTGGGCTGTTCGGCTTACTCTTTCTACGTTTTCACATCTGCAGCTTACTCTTTCTTTGGATACCCTTACTCTTTTGCTGTTCCTTGCTTACTCAGTGAAAAGCCTGGATCTCACCAGCAATGTTGACTTTATAATAACCGTCCTCTAGAAACGTTTTCGTCAATTCCTCTACTGTTGTAGGTCTTTCCACGTTCCTGGGACAATCTGAGCACAAAATGAGTGAGGCCCAGTGAGACAAAACTGTTTTGTACCAATTGGTATTGTTCAGTAAAACATAATGTCCGGGGAAGTCATTGTTGCCAATTGCAGGAAAAATTGGAATGTCTGGAAACACTTTGTGGGCTTCACTTGCAACCACAGACATGGCTTTTAAGACTTTAGGTGAACCGTGATCATCTGTGAGACCATGGGCTGATGAATCTCCTACGGAATACAAGCAATCTTCATACAATCCAAAATGCAATAAACATAAAGAAGCTGGAAATGGGAAAAAACATAAGAGCAGTTTATTAAAAGAGTGCTTCTTCAGAGAGATGGTCAACGGATTAACAATTTACACAAACTTGCTACCTTCCTACCAGAGAGCATCATAAACTCAGCGCCCCGTCCTTTCTGCTTCATTCCTAACAGAGCGACTTTCCACAAAGCTAACGGTGAGTGACAGCCGATCTTACCGAAGGGTGCCTCATAATCAGCTGTTGAGCCTTATCCCTGGCAATACGTTTTCACATCTGCAGCCTTGTTGTAAAATGGATCAAGGTGGACATCAGACACATGAAAGAACCTCAGAGACTCCGCGGACAACACAGTCAAGGAAAATGAAGAAAAGAGCGCAATTACTGTTGAGAGACCAGCAGTCATTGTTAACTTTAATAATCTGAAAGAGATATATATATATATATACGTAGTGGTGGGCATAAGACAAGAGTACACATAGTTATGAACTATGTATTGACAATGACGACTGTTAGGCGAGAAAGCAAATAAGAATTAACACCTACACAAATTTTTTTTAATGAGATAACTGAACAAATGATGATGCTGACCGTGTAACTGATGGACGAAAAGATCCTTACCTTTATGTTACTTGAGTCACTGTTAAAGTTCACCGTACAACTCTTCAGGTTGAACTGAATGGTGAAGTTCTTCTGACTTAAAATAGTGCGGATTAGCACGCCAAACAATGGTACGCGTTAACAAGCGTAATCACCTGTGATTGGCTCTTTTGAGACTTGAGGCAGGGTAAAGTTGACATGCAACAGCTGCGTTTAAACTGGACAATCTAATTACAGAAGGATATTATTTGTATGTCATTCAGTTTTCCTTCAAAGGACCTGAAATTTGTTTAACTATCAGTTTGAATCTTTTATCAAATGTTTAACGTGGAAAAATCTTGTTCACTTGGTTTTTCTGGTTCCTCAGCTGTTTCACTAGCGATGAAGATTTCAAAACATCCAATTAAAATTTTTCTCGGTTTATAAATGGGCCCCATGGAAACTGAAAGGGAATGAAATAATCTCAATGTTATTCAAAGTAGCAAATCAAGAGTTTTTTTTAATTTAACTTTTTTTTCAGAGCCTCAACACGCAATAGATGACAACTATTCAAAGTAGCAACAACTTTATTCAAAGTAGCAAATCAAGAGTTTTTTTCATTTAACTTTTTTTTTCAGAGCCTCAACACGCAATAGATGACAACTATTCATCAAAGTGAAGGTGAATGGTACTCGCTATTCACTTCCTAACTAGACAATAAGCGCGCGCGAAAAGCACTGTTCACTTGTGTGTTTTATACTAACCACGTTTCACTCTATAAAAATTGTACAATCATATTGCTTGCTTTTTGTTTGTTACGACAAATAGAGCAAACCCAACGAACAAAGAAATTTGATTTGATGTATCTTACATAACGAACTCCTTTTAAAACATTCCGTGGCTATATACAGATGGATAATTGCTTAGCTTTGAGATACTTGCAGAACTGATCATCTTGTGTACGAAATGATAATTACAGCTAGAAAATAGGGCACGTAGAGTTGTAGTGTTCGACTGGATTCTAATGATACATTAAGAACAAAAATACTTTATAAAGAAACATGTTTCAAAAGTTAGTTGTTCCCAGGGGTTATTGAAATTTATGGGCGAACCGTTAATACATTTAAACTGTGTCGACGAGACACCGTTTCAGATCATAACTTAAAACAATAGCAAAACTTTGTACATAATTTACTGAAGAGATTACAATGATCAGCTTTGAAGATAGAAATGATAAGCACATTACAAAACAGAAATAAAAAAAGCACATTGATTGTCACAGTGGCTTTTTCCCATATTTTCAGAGAAATTGTAAAGGACGAATTCATAATCTTAGCTCAACTTTTCTCTAACATAAACGAATAGTTTGAGTCGCATAACACAAAAACACAAAAAACAAAATTAATACTCTCTATGATGAATATAACTCATTTTTTTCTTTCATCATGTTAACGTCGAAGACGAAAATTTTTAGCAGGAGATTAAGGATTAAGCTCTGTTAAGTACAGAGCTGAAATCTTCCCAGGTTACGTGAAACGATGACTTTATAAGTGTTGTTAAGAGTAAACATTTCATTCTAGCACTGTACACCACCAAAGTTACTAAATCTTCCTACATTCCAGGTAAATAACGATTTTAAAATATTTAGGACTAAGATAGTAGCAACTTGTGACATAAATTCAGGACACTTTCGTAATCGTAACAGCAAAATTCTATATACACATCTGATCTCTCTCAACTTTCTTAATCAAGCGACGCATATGTACAAGTGCGAAAACTCGCTGGTGCCACTCGTTGTCTAGCGTCTGTGGTAAAAAACACCACGCATACGCAAAACTGTGCTAGGCTTTGTTAATAGCAGGGTAATTTGGTTTTATCAACTATGTTGAAATTGTAAATTGGCCACCGTGCAAAGTTAAAAAACTGAAGTTTCGAGCGTTAGCCCTTTGTCAGGGCGAATGCTGCTATTGGTGAATAGCACCCTGCATTAATTTCCAAATCTGAATTGATATTTAAAGCCCTCTACTGCTCCTGGTATAATCTCACTGTTCTCCAAACCACCACTGCGTGGTGGACTTCTTATTTGAAGAGCACCTATGAATGGGGTTAACTGTTTGGTACCAACCAAAGTCATCCTCCCCTCCTGGGTCCCTTATTGCTCCTGGAACGGCCAACTGACAGTCTACGCCATAATACGAGTCCACATGCGCGTGCCACATATCCTGCTGAACAAACACAGCAGTGCAGTTGTAACAACCGTAACCACGAATGTTAATGTATTCGTAATTCCTGCAATCGTCGAATTTCTTCCGCATCACATCGATATCAGTCAGTTTGGCTCTCAAGTAATCAGTGAAGTTCAGACCATCAATGTTAAAGTTGCATGTTGCACGCACGTGAGAGGACCGGTTGGCAACTGACTCCATTCTGCTCAAAGAAAAGCGGAACTTATTCCAGTTAAAATCGTTCTCATTGACTGGAAAATCTTTATAAAATGATTTATCCGAAAAATTTTGATTATTATCTAGGCTGAACGATTCAATAAGGGTCCAAACAAAGCCATTTTCAGAGGTAAAATCGCAAAAGGTTTCGCCCAAAGAGTTGGTTGTCGGATCAAACAGCCAGTAAGCTTGTGATGGTGACCTCTTGTCCATTAAAAGCTGCTCTTTACAGGATGTTCTTCGCTTCTGACAAAATTTCCCGACATATCCTGGTGCACATGAACAGTTAAACTTGTGTTTGGCGTCCTTGCAGAGCTCAGTGCACGTGGCGCCATTAAGACACGTATTCTGACTACAGCATTGGTTACTGCAGTGAGAGTCTGGATATGCGCTGTTTGAAGTTACCTGCAGTATACATATTGTGAAATAAACGAACAGGTGTTACCTTAGCACCCTGCTACTCACTAAGATGCGTAAAATCGTAGCAAGAGCTTGATGTTACTTTACCGACTAGATCCCTCAAAACGGCGCAAAACTGTCCTCTGCTAAATGGCAAGATCTTATTCCCACTTGAATGTCAGAGCTTTAATCTAACTTCGCCGGATCACATTTGAATTATGGACCGAGCTTGAAAACTTGACACCTGATTACAGATTGATTAATGCTCTTTATTCCGTTTACCTCAGTGGTTACTAAAATTAAAGGATTAACACAACAACGACAAGGCGTCGGGCAAAAAAAAAAAAAAAAATGAGACAAAAATTTGTTTTGAATGTGCGTAATATTTGTCACTCTTACCTGGTGAATGTACTCCCTGCTCATATCAAAATACGCGTACCCCGGAGTGTGAATTAGCTCATCAGGAGTTGAAAATTTATCTTCATCTAACAGCTCACAGCGATCCCCAGATATCTGGAATGCTTGGCACTTGCATTTCTCGTCAAAGCACTGAACATGACAATCATAAATACTTGGCAACGTGAAATTTTTGAAACTGTGCCCCACTATGGCATGGTTTTCAATTCCTCGCTCATGGTGACCATGGTTAAGTCTGCTCAGTTCAAAATTTCCGTCGCAGTTTGCTGTTCTTGTCTCCAATCTGCTGAATGTCATGAGTGCCACGGTCAGAAGACGGACTGTAATGTTCATGGTATTTCTTTTAGTTATGCTCAAAAACGAAACAAATTGATTATGTTTGAGGAGCACTCGTTTACGCGGGAATACATTAGGTCTTCAAATTTACATTCGATACAAAACTTAAAACTGACATAAGCTAACAAAAAGCCCACCAACTAACTCATCTCACCTGCTGTTGTTTAAACAAATGAACAATTTAACGATAAAAAATTTGCGATAAAACAATTTGTAAAAGCATATTAAAAATTTTTTGACGACGTTTCGACGTTTGGCTAACGTCATTATCACGCCTTTTCTTTCACTCTTTGACGGTCAAAGAGTGAAAGGAAATGTTATCTTTCACTCTTTGACTTGAGCATATTTTTAATGTGCTTTTACGAAATGTTTGATCGCAATTTTTTATCTTTAAATGTTTTAAAAAACCGCTTCTTTTTCGTATAAATGCAGAATTGCTTGAATATTAAGCAATGCAGGCAAGGTGCATCAAATTGTTTTTAATTAAGCCTTGGAAATTGAATGAAACCGAATAGGAAGCCATGAATCTAATGGTTCATGTGGAGTAAGGTGCACTGGAAACAGCTGTTAAAAACATTAGACCGTCATCATGGCTACTTCTCGGTTTGATTCGTCAGCAACCTTAACTTATTTTCAAAGGGTTCGCCTCTTTGTAATTTGTAAATTCGAATCATAAAAGTTTCCTGAATTCGATATCAAATGATCCGCTCCTGTTAAAAAAAACATTTAAACAATGATATATATCTGACAGTTCAAATTCAGTTTTTCCTGTGCGCAGGACACTTGAGTTAAAGTGTTTTTGTTTGTAATAAAAGGGATCAGCTGTTGGTAAAACTTAGCTGATCTTTTGGTAAAGCCTGGTACCTCCTTGGCAATGACTGTTTTTGAGGAATGAATAGATGATCTAAGTTGAACCTCTTTAAAATTTTATTTTGGGTTCAACCCACAAACAGGGAAGTTCTGGTCTACTACGTTAAACAATACCGTTCTCGCCCATAACTAGATAGATCTCTTTGTACTCTAACACTAACCTACCGATACCATCTGAGTACAAGTGATGTCATACGACTAAAATATATACTGATCAATATCTAACACCCTTCGTTTGTTTAATAATAAATAATGATACCTTCCTATTATGACTTGCTATGTTTATCTCTTCAAGTGTCACTCCCATATTGTTTCACTGAGTGACGAAGCAACACTGGCCAGATTTTTTCTCATTCAATCGAAATGACTGAACAGCTAGAAGTATCGTCTCCAAACGAAACCGAGACTGATAATCAGAAAAGGAAACGACTCGCTGTAACCGCCTCCCGGTTAGCTCAGTTGGTTAGAGCGCCGGATTGTGTTGTGCGGGAGGTCGAGGGTTAGAGCCCCGGCCGGACCGATACTCATAGTCTTAAAATAAGTGAGGAGAATTTGCTACCTTTCTATAATCAAGAAATGGATAGATATTCAAGTCTTCTCGGATATGGACGAATAAACCGTACGCCCTGTCTAACCTGCAGGGTTAGGGGTAGGAGACGTTAATTTCCCACGCACGAGATTACTGTGGATGTCCTCCCCTGGGGTGGGATGGGTGGGAATTGACCCTGAAAAGCCCCCATGGGGAGTGGTCAACTAATGTATGTATATGTGTGTGTGTGTGTGTGTGTGTGTGTGTGTGTGTGTGTGTGTGTGTGTGTGTGTGTGTGTGTGTGTGTGTGTGTGTGTGTGTGTGTGTGTGTGTGTGTGTATTGCTCTTGCTAGTATCACTGGGAATCATTTGC
This sequence comes from Stylophora pistillata, assembly GCF_964205215.1. Taxonomy (NCBI): domain Eukaryota; kingdom Metazoa; phylum Cnidaria; class Anthozoa; order Scleractinia; family Pocilloporidae; genus Stylophora; species Stylophora pistillata. Next base: position 31,045,429 of record NC_142529.1, read on the forward strand.
GTTGTTCTGTTGTTGCTATTAATTCTCACGTTTGTACTTTATATTCACTGCCCTGATTGTGACTCGCATTACAAACAAGCGACCTCAGGATCTGAAGAGCAATTTACAACTCAACAGAGCTTGGTCCATTTTATACATCTCACAGATATCAACGTAGATCTGAAGTACAGCAGCTCCATCCCAAAGCGCGATATGTGTCGTGCAGTAAACAGATCCATCACAACAGATGAGTTTAAGGCTCCTTTGGGTAGAGTTGGGTGTGATACTTCATTATTGTTACTGGAAAGCAGCTTAGAAGCGATAAAGAACGCTACAGGGGGCAAAAAGCTGGATTTCATATTAATCTCAGGTAAGTCCTATGAAATGTAATCATTTCGTACTTGTAATCAAATTTATGGAAAAACGTATGGCACCAAATAAGTCCTATAAACATGTTTACTTATCAAACAAACTATCAAACACGAAAATAAGAAAGACAACAACAACAAGATCTTCCTGCTCTAGGCTAGAATACGAGCCTACAACAATATAAAATGCACATTTGTTTTGAACATTTTGTCTTTGACAGCCTTTGAATGGTTATGAATAACTGCCAGGCATTTTGAGGTGTCACAAATTAAAACGCATTTCATCTCTTTGCAGGTTGTTGCCCCTAGAATCACTGGTCGTGAAATTAACTTATCACTGGTTCTTTTTTTAAATTGCATTAACCTGGGTTTAGTTATCCAAAACATTCGAATGAAACTAGCATCAAAAATGCTTCAGTAAGAAGTGAAAGCTCTTGAAATTTAAGCCACTGGGTTGTTACGTGTAAAACTAGAACTTGACTCAATTCACACATTAAGGCAACATGTTAATGATAAAATAACCTCCCCATTACCTATTCTCCACTCTCTTCTTTTTCTGTCTCCGCAGGAGACTTCTCTGCCCATGAAGTTAATGTTGACGAACAACACATTCTTGAAGCAATGACCAAGACAGCGAATATGACACACGCAGTTATTGCTAATATTCCTGTATTTCCTGTCGTTGGTTTACATGATTATCTGGTACCGTTTGGCTTGCCAAACACCAGTGATTGGTACCAAACTATTTTGTATCACTGGGAACCACTGATAATTTGTGATGGTTGCGAAGGCCATGCACACAAATCTACAACAAGTAACACGCTGAGAGAAACCTTCCTTATGGGTGGTTATTACAATGCAAGTATTGCAGGTAACTGCGCAATTAAGTCCGTGAATATTGCCCTCATCTTTTGAAATAATTGAAATATTCACCTTGGCGGAGAAAATTAGGATGGTGATTTTTTTTCTTTTAATTTTTTAATCGTTTTTCTCGTTCGCTTGCTTGTTGTTTGGGTCGAACTGACCGTCTCCCCGCAACACATTGCAGACGTAAGCGCCATATTTTTTCAGCAAGCTTTCAACTTTTTGCCTTTTTGCAAACCAGTGACAAACTGTCCGAATGAATAACTTTGATCTTCAGATGGGAAAATGATTTTAATCGTTTTAAATACCATATACTGGCACCACAGAAGCAATCAGGACGATCCGCAAGTTCGTAAAACTGCGTTAAATCAGATGACATGGTTTGAAAGTCAACTAGAGTCTGCTGATGGACTAGGAAAGAAAGTATTGATAACCAGTCACATTCCACCAGGGTAAGTGATATCTGAATTTTAGAATTTCAATGAAAAATATTCTGCTTAAATCAAACGTTATGAACGTGATTCTGATCTTCAAGCTCTGAATTTCAAGAATTATCTTATCCCTATATCATTCGCTGTGTGCTGTTTCGGGATGTAGTGCTAAAGCGGTTTAAGAAAGAGCTTCACTAGCACATCTCCGGAAAACCTCCAGCCGTTTCTTTAACCGCGATTAGACCCATCCTATAAATATAAATAAATAATTATTAATTTAGCAATGGACATACTACTGGTTGGCTCTTCTTGGCCACTGTTTCCAGATCGAATTGGAATTTGGAATGCTGGTTTCTGCGGAGGGAGGAAAACCGGAGGACACGGAGAAAAACCCTCGGAGCAAGGACGAGAACCAATAACAAACTCAACCCACATGTAACGCCAGGTCCGGGAATCGTACCCAGGCCACAGTGGTGGGAGGCGAGTGCTCTCACCACTGCGCCATCCCTGCTCCCCATACTATACCGCCACTCAAGGTTTTTCAATCGTGTTTTTAATGCTATTTAGAGTGGATGTTGATGAACATGAGCCATTTTGGTTGCCCAGTTTTACAGAAAGATACATGGATCTGGTTGTTGGGAAGTATCACAAAGTAATCGCTGGTAAGAAGATTTTACCAGTCAATAGCAATCCTCAAAATGAGAATCTTCTCCTACTTTCAATTCAGCGTGCGAGGGTGTGTGTTTTTCAACTAGACGTCCCTTGTATTATGGCCGTCTATAGATGGTACTGCAACGAAAACTGATAAAGATTTACTTAACGTAATTCCTCATATGTCAACTGGAATAAGATTAAGTTGTAACTTATAGTCCCGTTATTTATAAATTTTGCATTTGTAGGTCAGCTATTTGGTCACATGCACAAAGATGACTTCAGACTTCAGACTCAGGCTTCAGACTTTGACTCCGTCTCTAACGACACAAGGAAATCTTTTGCATTGATTGCTCCGTCTCTCAGTCCAGACTACAAGAGCAACCCAGCATTCCGTGTGATGACACTAGATAAAAAGTCAATGTCTCTTTGTGACTACAATCAATACTACATTGACCTTGGTTTGACAAAAGGTAAGGGTGTGGCTCTCTAATTAATCAAACAGGACGCGTTAATGATCATGACGAGTCGTGGAGAGTTGTAACCTTAGAAACATCAACGACCAACCGACAAACGAAAAACGAAAAATTGAAACTCCGATCAGGACCATTAATGCATTCAGAACTAGCATCACCATTTAAAACAAAGTTTTACATTATTCTTTACTTATTGTGCCAACTGCTCATTCTCTCGTGTTCAAGTTTGATTTTTTTATCATGTTTCCTCGTTTGTGTCTAAAAAAATTGAAAGCATCTTTACCTTTTTCTCAGTGTCCTTCACTCCTGTGTGGCGTTTGGATTACACATTCAGCAGGAAATACCCGTTGTTTGCAAACAAGTCTATGGATGCCGACCAAATCTATAAACTAACCCAGGCTTTAATAAATAACGAGAACAATGTGTTCTGGAAGGCTTACGCTTTTTCACGACAAGTTAACTACTGGCCCGATTATTATCCCAGAGCAGTTCTTTACTGTTCCATGCGATATGTCTTTAAAAACGATTATGAAAAGTGTCTCTTGAAAATGCATTTTTAAGGCTAGAGCAAGACTTAGCGAAGATCTTTAAAATGAAGTTGTTGTATTGACAAGGCATCCATAAACAAAATGCTGCATTTAACTTCCTTTTCTAGATATTTTCCCAGAAACACTTGTGGTGTCGATGTGGATTCGTTTAACGAAACAAAACAAAGTTTCATATGATGCACGATCCTCGCAGTAGACAGTGCTATTTAAGCAATAGCGCAAATCAGACCTGAAAAAAATCAGGCCTGTACGGGATTCGAACCACTGACCTCTGCGATACTAGTACAGCGCTCTACCAATTCAGCTAACAAGCCAACTGGGAGCAGGCCGTTAAGTCAACTTAACGGCCTGCTCCCTGTTGGCTTGTTAGCTCAATTGGTAGAGCGCTGCACTAGTATCGCAGAGGTCAGTGGTTCGAATCCCGTACAGGCCTGATTTTTTTCAGGTCTGATTTGCGCTATTGCTTAAATAGCGCTATCTACTGCGAGGATCGTGCATCATATGTATCTAATACCGCAGTTCAAAATATATGAACTTCATATATTTCATTGTATCTAAAACAAAGTTTGAACGTATTTGCACTTTTGTTATTTGTATGTGCTTTATCAATACATATCAATACCAGAGTCCGCCATCTTTAATTTCTAGCTGAACCTGTTTGACAAGTCAATAATGCGTGAATATCCCTTGCCATTAACGACAAATGTGTTCGGTTTAGTTTGCTATAAAAGGTAATCACATTGTAAAATACATTAAACCACCGAATAGGAAGTACAGTCCTGAATAACTCCAAACTGTATGGAAAATTTCTCAAATTAAAAACGGCAACTTCTGTGTCTTCATTACTATTCAAACATGGCCGGCGCCAATAACAAATCAAAGTCACCACCCTTCGCGCTCCTATGTAGTTTTGATAGGATGCTTCTTGCCCGAGGAATAACGACTGTTACATACCAATTGAATGAAAGGAGTTCTCCAAAGCCCTGCTCCTGACAGGATCTCCTGAAAAAACTTTTAACACTCAGTCGAGATTCACGAACGAAAACGCACAGCTTGCAGATGTAATTCTGTGCCTAACAGCAACAAGAACGGAAATTATCGCTGACTTACAACAATTGTGTTTGTTCCACCAATTATTAAAAGATTAACTTTAACTATCAAGTCAGTGTAATACTTTGAAGAAGTCTTTTTAAAACATATTTTGGCGTAACGCCATTAAACATTCTAGTGTGTTACAAAGTTAAAATATCTAGGGGTAATAATTTTTTTAAAATACTCGATTCAACAAACACCTCTTGTTTAGTTATCAGATAAGCGAGGCAGAATCTTTCTCTGCATGTTCAGGCTGCCAGATATGGTGACACAACATGTGACGTGTATATTTCTTGGTTAGAGCAGTTTCACCAAAGTCAGGGAATTTACGATATTGATAAGTCATGATCTCCTTGATATAATAACCCAGATTTTCAATGAATCAAAAGTTCTGGGCCTCTAAAACCATCGCACACTACAGAATAAAAAAAGCCTGAAAAGAAGAGGCAGTTCAGACTTGTAGAGAAGGACAGCATAACTGATTGCTGAGCGCGATATGGGATAGAAATTGATGGATCGATCAGTGTTCAGAGTGTGCAGTGCGAGCAAGAACAATGCCAGAGTATTTGTAGCTGTTGATCGACGGGTGATGAGTATCGAGGTCACAGTAAGACGCCTATGAACCAAACTCTGTAGTAGCAGAATCAATCGGTTTGTACTCATACGCGCCTCTGCCATCCATGTATAAAACATACTGAAGATAGAGACGGAGAGAAAACTTATATCAGGTTAGAAAGGAAGGGAGGAGGGGGGGGGGGGCAGAGACGTTGTGAGAATGACACATACGCATTAAAATGAAACCGTCCTTGAATAAGGACTGATAGTTTCTAAAGAAACTGTTTGGCTGCGTCGGTGGGGGAATAGAAATAATTTGAATATATCAACAAAGTTGAAATGGTAAATTGGCCACCGTTACGATTATAAAAGCTGACGTTTCGAGCGTTAGCCCTTCGCTCCGACGACGTAACGGTGGCCAATTTACCATTTCAACGTTATTGATATATTCAAATTACGTCCTTGAACAAGGTAGTTCTGACGGAAGGCAATCTATTGCAGCATTACTGATTAAAAATCACAAATACAAATAAAAGATTATTTAAAAACAAAATAATTACAAACCTCGTGGTATTTCCACAGCGACTTCCGATGCGAGACAGTAAATAATGTGATGCCAACCTAGAAAGAGAAAACAAATGGACTGATGACCAAGGGGAGTACAGGTATCCCTTAACACTTCATGGCATTGATACCCTTAACAATATTCTTTAAGCAGAATTGTTCTAGAAAAGAAAAGAATATGATTCAGTGTAAAGGAATTAGGAAGGGTAACTTAACACTTCTGCGTTTAAGCAGTAGTGACATTACTTTGAAACAAATGTTTTAATTTAATTCCTTGTTGAACTCAGCGAGAGGCGACGGGTTGTTCAGTTGCGAGGCTTGGTGGAAGGGTTAGCGTTGGGGTTAAGGTTAAGAAAGGGCGGGTGAGGGGATGAGCAATTTTCAACAATAGAGTAGAATATCCTGTCAGTCCAAGGACCCATGATACAGACTCGGCCGTAAAATAAAGCTATATTTTAACTTCCCACTGGCGGAAAGTGTCTGCTGACCAAAAGTTAAACTGGAATGATCACATACCTCTCTACAGCGAGTGTACATGAATCCCTCCACATCCACACTAACAGCACTTGTGCATTCATCTAGAATCGCAAACTGAGGTTTGTGGTAGAAAAGGCGAGCCATCTGGTAATAGTATAGGAAAGAGAAGGACGTTAATTCGAGTGACACAACTCTTCAAATTAAAAAAAATCAAAACACTTGGTCATGTTGTCGTTCAGTGTCACAAAGGCAGACAAGAAAGTGACCAAGAGCAGGAATATGTTTGTATTCCAGGTTTTAATGCACACTTACTGCCATCCTTTGTTTCTCACCACCACTCAGAACATCCATCCAATCCTGAAGGAATAGAGTAAAAAGAAAAAAGAAAAAAAAAAAAAAAACACTTCCACTCAAAAAAGGTTAAGACACTTTTCTTTCAACATCTCCAGCTTAAACATCAAACATGATTGACTAGACGTACTTCAAACTCGATTGACTTTACCTGGATCGAATCCCAGCTCCCTTCACGCTCAAGAATATTACCAAGATGAACCTAAAACACGAATTCATAACTTAAGAATCAATGTGGGAATAGCGAAGATTAGGTTACAATATGAGATACTTGTGATCTTCCAGTTCAATCATTCAGTCCATGAACATGTGCTGGTTGCTATTGTTAGCGGAAAGGAAAGTTGTGTCCGTAAGTAAGGACTTGATGAGTTAATAAATCACAAACCTGTTTCAGATAATCCTCAAGGTCTAGGTCCGTAAGTCCTTTCCTGTGCAAATCTTCCACGGTGTCGGGATAAATCACCTGATCCCGCAATGTCCCAAGGGCCATATAAGGACGCTAATAAAACAACAGAATTATTTGCCTTTGAAAGAAACGAAAACACAAACAAACAAACAGAAACAAAAACGATAAAATCCTTTTTCAATTTTTTTTAATCAATGATTGAACGCAGGCAGAAGACGAAGTGTGTTTTTCAAGTTACCAGATAAACAACCAATATAATAATGATGAAAAAAATAAAAACTGATAATAATAATAATAATAATAATAATAATAATAATAATAATAATGCAAACTTTATTTGTGTTTTTAAATGTACAATTGTAAATCTCACTACGTAGAGGCAATTTACAAATGCTGCTTGAGATTGGCTTATTCAACACACACACAAAAATCAAAATTGCATCAAATCTGGGTTGTCCCAATTCCTATTTCTACAACAAAAGACGTAATATGTTGCTCTAATAGCTACATTTATCATTTTCTTGATTATGTAAAGTTGCTGCATTTTGTCAATGCCTATGTCATTCATCATGTCTAAGAACGTAGAGCATTCATCTGAGAAACGCCAAGGGAGCTCATGGAGAGATTTACAAATTTCACACATCTGACAGTTCTACTCATTTCGTTCATCAAGTTCTGATATTTTTCTTTTTTACGTACTGCATTGTTGTACAGGTTAGATTCGAAACCAACTATAATAATAATAATGATAATAATAATAATTATTAATTATTAAGTTAATACCAAAGGGATTCGAAACTTTTCTCTCAGTTAGAGACTTTTTAAACTTTTTTTGTAATATTTATTCCTTAATTATGATCATCATTATAATTATTATAAGAAGTGTGTATCCATGAGCTTTTTCTGGGATTTTTACTGGACATTTTGACGCATTTGTTTTCGATTTTTAAGCTTTTCATCATAATTTTTGTAAATACTTTTAGTGATTATAGTGAATAAAATTTTATTAAAAAAAATAATAATAATAATAATTGTTTTATATTGATCATTTATATTTAGGTAGCATTAGATATTATTATAGTTAACAGTCCTGTAGTGCAGATAGGCTACGAATTTTCGCCCTATCTTGCTTAGCTCACTAGCATCCAAACGTGTATACTGCATCATCATCATCATCATCATCATCATCATCATCATCATCATCATCATCATCATCATCATCATCATCATCATCATCATCATAATAATAATAAATAATCGTAATAGTCTGGAAACTAACAGCCCTTTTGTACCTACAAAAATCGTAAAAGAAGACTTTCACTGTAGAACCATCACTAACCTGTGGAACATAGAAAAGCTTGCTCTTGTTTGGTTTTACTAATTTACCACCAAACAGCGGCCATAGCTGTTAAATAAAACACCTCGATGTCAAACTAATGGTAAATAATGAGTTACCTAATAAATTCCAATTGACCAACTGAAAACAGAAGGGCTGAAATAATATAGTTATGAATTCTGTTGATGTCCTTTCAGAAGTTTACTTGGTTAACGTTTATTTAAACAAATGAATAAAGGCTGATAGTTTCTAAAGAAACTGTTTGGCGCTGCGTCGGTGGGGGTAACGAAATAATTTGAATATATCAACAAAGTTGAAATGATAAATTCGCCACCGTTACGGTTATAAAAGCTGACGTTTCGAGCGTTAGCCCTTCGTCATTCGCTCCGACGAAGGGCTAACGCTCGAAACGTCAGCTTTTACAACCGTAACGGTGACCAATTTACCATTTCAACTTTGTTGATATTTTCAAATTATTTTGTTTATTTAAACAAACATCCTGTATTCAAATAATGTTACCTCTCCCAAAATCCTGAACAGTGAACTTTTTCCACATCCATTTGGCCCACAAACTAACACATTCATGCCAGAGCGAACCTGTAAAAGAAAAAATAGAGTACACATAGCTACATATATAAAATTAAACATTACGAAAGAACCTTAACATGGAAGCGTTTTACTGTCGCCCATAAATATCGCTACAAATACAGACAACTAACGAAACAATAAAACCTCGAAGGAGAACCGCAGCCAAGCGCTGGAAGAGGTCTGCGTCATAGCCCACGATGTTTGTATCATTTACGGCTATTAAATCACTACAATGATCCCGATCGGTGAGTGCAGACAACTATTTGTTACATCCAATCCAATTGGCAGTGTTATATATTTACCTCAGCGGAACGGTTCTCACCTCAAACGAAAGGTCGTTCACAAGAATGTCTCCATTGGGTGTAACCAGAGGAACATGTTCAAATCTGTACACAAAGTCAGCATATTTCACACATAAGTTCTCTCCATTGCCATTTGCGTGAGTTCTAATGTTGTTTTCATTTAGTACTAAATACTTTTTCTTGTTATTCTAATCATTTAATTGTACAAAAATTATCCCTCAAGGCCACGAAAAGCAAGACCAGTTCGCTTTGGTTGAAAAGCATGACAAAAGTGATTCAGACGCGCATTGCTGTAACAAACAACAAAAATACAGAAAATTAAAATCGCATCATTTCGCTTCCACCACCTCAAAAGGACAGGTTTTTACATAGAATAAATTCAAAGGTACAACATGATCTGCTGTAAAATCTAACAGTGCTTACCTGATTAGGTGATCAGTTTCAACTATTTCGCCTTGGTTTGGAACCAAAGAGCTCCTTGGAATATTATCTGAAAACAAGAAAGGAAACAGATAGTGAGTCCATTTGTACTAATTGAACTCGTAACAAATTAAACCTTAAGCATGGAGTGAGCCTGACGGTAAGGTGACAAAACAACAACAACAACAACAACAACGACGACGACGACGACGTCAACACCAATTACCATTAACTATACTAGTCTAATAACGTTAATAATAACAGTAATGACGATGATTGTGCAATGACTAACTTTTCCTTAGTGCGACTGATTCACTCTCCCAATTCTTGACTCTACTGACACCCATACCCTATCGAAGCCTCTCAAATTGCGAACTTTACCAACTACATGTAGTCTAAGATTGTCACTAGCTCCTGCTCTCTTCGTGCGAAAATTCCCCTGTTCCCAGTTTACATAGCACGTAGCGTTATCAATATCGCTCTCCCAATTCCATTACCTTTTCCTCTACATAGAAATTTGGTTGAGCCACCCACAGCTGACGACGCGCACTGAACAAGGTACATGACAGCATACTTAAAAGCTTTTTTTCTGGTTTTGCGCCCTCATTCTTAAGCATATCGTTTCGTGACAAGAGCATATGCACAAGAACAACACCATCATAATTATACTCAATTCGCATTAATTCCAGTTCAAACCGATTCCTTCAGGTTATGTATGCGTCATAAGTAAAAACCAAAAAACACAAGGACGCTCTTTAACTCGCCTCAAGTCAGTTCACATATCACTCTATTTACATTACCTTACTCGCTTTATATCATATTTACATGGAGCTATTTGGTTTATATTATAATTAAATTACTCCAGTGGTTGGTACCTTGACTTTCACTTTCTCCCTTTAACTGCGGACTTGACTGATTGATCATAGTTCGTTGATATTCTCCTTTACTCAGATCTTTTAGCACTGTCATTAGTTCTGATACTCTGGAAGTATACCTGAGAAAAAAACATCAATAACCAGGTTTTAGCAAAAGCAATCCCTTTTTTTTTTTTACCAGTATGTTGTACAAATATCAGGAAGAGAATACAAGGGTTAAGCAAGTGGAATGTAAATTTATTAGTGCCTTTGTACACTGACTTACCCGGCCAGTCTGGTTAGCTCTCTTCCCGCCAACACTAAGCGACCAATTGCTTCCGCCATTTTCACCAACATCCTGCCACTTCTGTAGTAGTCCTGTATCAATTTGGAAAAGAACGTTACCTTTCAAACACTCATGCTGTTTGTACAATCAGTCTTTCTGTCTGTATATATCTGTCTTTGTTGATCTCGCAGTCCATTTGTCTGATATTCTCCCTCTATCTGTTTAAGCCTGCCTTTCTGCCTATTTCTGCAACGTTTACAACGGGATCGCCCAACTCTATTCCTGTCTGTCTGCTCGTCTGTCTGCTTGTCTCTCTGTTTGTGTCCAGCTCTCTTTAGAAAAGAATTTAACAAACCTCCATTCTCTCGCTGTGTGTGCTATTGATATGCCTTGTGCTTGATGCACTCAGAAAAGGACGACTGACAACTGAGAATCCTACAGCAGTAGCTATATCTACAATTTGCACAAAAAAAAAATGTTTTTTCTACATAAATAGACTAAAAGCTCTTTACAATGTGAATTAATTTTTTGTGAACTAAAAAAGCACTGAGTCCACATCCACACCAATTGACTCCTACCCACACTTGATAAGGAAGAAGGAACTACAAGTACTGTAAAGGTGTTTACATCTGAAGGTGGTGTCAATTATTCGTGTGCCAATAATATACTCACATTTGGCTATGATATTGTCAATAACTCCCATACTAGATCTAAACTGAATGAAACTTCTCAGATGATCAACCTGAAAAACAAAACAATGTAATAAACCTAGAGCCCAGATAGTGCAAGAGGTGTATCTAAACCTCCTCTCTTAACCTGTGGAGCTTGCCATTCCTGCTGCAGCAATTGCAGACTAATGACTAAATAACAAGGCTTTGTCTAAATAGTGATAGAAATAATGGTCTATAATTAAAGAAAATTAAGAAGATGAAAGTGTATAAAAAAGTATATAATAAAACCACCTGTAACCATAAAACACATTTAGCAATTGAAACACCAGGAGTTGAGGTGAGTAATGAATTCTGTATAATCATTCTGTGTTTCTTACCAGCTTGTGAAATGTACTTTCAATCGTAAGTTTTTCCCTTCTCCCTCCTTGGTAAAAAGCAATTTCCTCACTAAGATTTAAGGCCAGATTAAAAAGTTAACCAAACCCTACACCATGTAACATTATCCAATGTATATCCTGTTCCCTATGTCACACTGCTTAAACCCAACAGCTTCCTCACTCTCTACCTGAAACTGAAATATTTCCAACACACCCTTCTCTGTAACATGCTGATCAGGTTCTAACTCATGACAGGAATTCAACAAAACACTTTCCTCCATTGTTATTCTCAACTACAATTCAAATTGTACACGGATTAAACATCTCCAACCCTGGACAATACTGTTAAGACATTTCAATGCAATTTTTAATTTCCCGCCATGCAACAATTGTTTCCAAAAGGAACAAACTTGGCCCCCTCCCCACCCCTGGTACAATGTTGTTGGTACTTAACAGCTCAAGCATGCATTTCTTGTGTTACCACAAACAACATTGCAATAGGGGAGGGAGGAAACAATCTTTGAATTTGTGACTGTAAGCATTTTTGTCAGGGTGAGTGCAAAAAATAGGTATTTTTGTAACAGTATTTTTTGTAAAAAATAGGTATTTTCTCAACAGGTTTTGTCGGAGGTTGTCGTTAATCAAACAAAGGCATAAGAGTCACTTTATATTTGCCTATTAGTATATCTGTGATAGATGCTACAAAGCCACCAAAATATCTATTAATATCAATCTTGTTTACCTGTTTGTTATGAGCCTTGAGTTCACATATCTGAACTCTCCTTCAAGATGTTGTTCATCAGCTGTCATTCTACCAACTGGTCGTCGTAATCTACATTTTTAATTTCAATAAACAAGTGCCAATATCAAATTGACAATTCAAACAATTATAATTATACCATATACCTATTTCCACAAAGTCATCACATAAAATTTATGTTTTGAAGTCAGCAAACCATATTGGTCAGGTTTTTAAGTCTGTAGTCCACAATGGGGATAGCTTCAGCTCAGCTTAAAAAAATGGCAACTAATGTACATGTATCCTTTCCAAGACTAACCATACTTAGATAATCACAAGGGATATCCCACTGAATTATTCCTTACATGCTTCTTGAGTCTTGTGAATATCAATGTCGCAATGTATTATCTACACCAAAGTTACTGTTCTCAAATGCCACCAACAGTGCTTCATTGAATAAAATTCATCATCAAAAACTTTGGCATAGAGTTACAGTCAATTACTGGACAGTTTCATGCAACATTTAATGTTCATTCTAACAATACCTTGTTAACAGAAGTCCTGAGAAAGCTAAGTATCCCAACATTATGGCTGGTCCCTAAAATGGTCACAAGAATAAGACATATTTTAGTAAAATATAAATTCAGTTAAATAAAATGACATATCAATTTATTTGATTCTAACAAATAAGTTTCACAGATGATTCTTATATACTAACCTGTATGCCAATAGCTCCAGCCAATCGCTGTACGTATATGGCTATATCAAGTAAAGGCTGAAAACAGTTATAGACAAAAGGATCAAAAAGCAGGTAAATAGCACCTGCCATTCAGAACCACTTGTGCTATGAGGAACAAACAAAATTTTGGTGCAATGCATCAGGTAAGCAGAGAGAAAGCAAATGTAGATGTATTTGTAATACTCACCTTACTTATATTGGAGTATAGTTCAGCAAGACTGTTGCAAAATTTATCCACATCCTTTGTAAAAAAAAAAACAGATTTCAGTGATAATCTTGAGACAACATTTGTGAGAACACAAGCAAGTAAATGAGAAGCCAAAGACCAACACATTCCCCAACTGGTAGAGAAAGAGACATACTTCAAACAGAGCGAAAGAATGTTGTTAAAATTGATCCCTTCATCTTGCTCTGCCCATTAAAGAGACAACCTAGTAACTGCTAAAAAAGCTTAACCTACAACAACCAAATATCAGCCTAAAGTATCTGTTGCAAATGGCACAGTGCTCTCTCAAATCAGATCACATTATACTTTACACACCCCACCTGAGTCAGAAGTTGATCTGCATTTGCGATCCGGTTATCCAAGTTGCTCATTTTGTAGAAAGTAAAAGAGCTGGAAAAAAAAATTTCAGTCAGATCAAACTTTATCCTGTTGTCTTTATCCCCAATGCATCTGCCTTAAGTAACACTTAGCAAATACATATAAAGAGTTCCACAACTGTGTTCACAAAACTCTAATTGAAATACCTAAGGTACTTTTCATAGAGATGAAGAGTTAATCTTGTGCGGAACCTCAACTTCAGTTCACTTAATCCAAACTAGAAAAAGGTAAAAAAAAACAACAAGAGATAATATTAGCCTAGAACATGATGAAAAACTTTGAATAGGATAAAACAGACCAAAAAGAAAGACAGAGTAGAAACCATTAGCATAAAATTAATACAGAGCACAAATAATAGATACTGCTTTTAGAAAGACAAAAACTTCCATAAGATAAAAATTTCTAAGATTAATTCAGTTAAAATCAAAACTTAACACACACCTTTAAAAGTTGGTTTATTACAGATATCTGTAAAGAATGAAAAAATATAAACATATCAACTCTATGATAGGTGTGTCTAAAATCACATAATGTAATTATTACTCTAGAGATCTCATTAAAAAAAACAATCCATATAGACTTTTCTTCATTTCAAAATAGTCAAAATGTATAAATAAGCATTTGAATGTACTTACAAATGGCATGGCATAAACCAGTGCAAGGAGATTGTCTTTAAATCCTCCAAAATCACCACCAATAATGGACCTGGTGTATCACAAATTAACAACAATGAATTGTCTAAATAATCTTACATGTGCTTAGAAGTCTGTGTCTTAAGCATGTAAACTCATAAAACAATCAATTAGCATTTACTCAAACTGAATAACTGACTTTGGACTTGGAAATGTGTGTTAGTCAAATTGCAATGTTCCACAGATAACAGAAAAAATAACACAAACTTGAGACGATATTTGAAATACTGAAAGCACATTGATTAATTGAATCAAAGTGCAGAAATTAGGTGACATGAACCTCTCAATTGATGTCCCATTGTTTATCATCCACACATCACAGTACGTCCGAGCTATCAGAGATACAGCAACAAGTAATAGGTAACCACTCTAAAGATCAAATCAAAAAATTTACTTGAGGACTGACTTCTACAAAATTTTAAGTTACTGTATTTCTAATTAAAAAAAAAAACTTTTAACTAAGTTTTCTTGATTGGAAAATTAAAATTCCCAGCCCACTCACTCTTACCCTCCTTAACAAAAAAAACACAAATATTTTGACAAGAAAATATTGAAATAGCCATTGATACTAACCCACATGATTGATTAAATTCAGTATTTAAGCTGTCAGAGCAAACAAATCAGGAAACATTTGAATACAATATTTAAACCGTATTAAGAGAGCTAATGTGCGTGTTAAGTACCTCAGGTGAAAGCCATCCGGGAATGATAATCTTTAAAATCTTTAGCAGTTGTCTGGATAACACAATCAAGTATTACAGAATTAAAACAAGTTTGAAGAGTGGATAATGGTACAGTGTTACTGTGCAATAAAAAACATGGTTTTCAAAGAGGTGAAAAAACAAGCATCTGTTAGAAGGATTAGTAAAAATAATAATGAAACTAAAATCAACACAAATCACATTCTATAATTATTATTTTGCTTAATGATGCTCAATACAACTATTTGAAAAGGAAGAGAGTGATAGCAATCACGCTTTCCATTGACACACCAATGATAAAGAATATAACATATTAAGGAAAATCTTGTTCCTTTACCGCTCATGGCTAAAAGAAAAGCAGGATTGAACAGAAAAAAGAAAATTGATCATTGATAATCGGCAAAAATTCAACTCTTTGTTCTACCTTTTTGCAGGGTGCAGAAAGTAAATAAATTAATTTTTATTACCTAAAGAACACACCATCAACTGCAGCCTTTCCTTTCTTTTTATGTTTTTCCTGAAAATATTGACGAGGGGTCAAGCGAGTTATTTAATCATAATAAAAAAAGTTAATTTAGGCCCTAAAGAACTGAGCAGGGAATCTTAATTATGGGTTTTATATATGACATTCGAGAAGGAACACTTATCTATACACTGTGAGGAGTACACAAAGGAAAAAGAATCAAATAGAGGAAATTTTATACCTCCTCTAAAGTAATATGCAAATCACCAGTCACATCTTTTCTGCAAATCGAAGGAAAATCATTCTCGTAAGTTGCAAAAAAATATCATACAAGCACTACGTTACCCGAGCTGCAGCCTGTCTATTCCAGTCAAAGGCATCATACTAGGCAGTCTGCAGCACACTATGCAGTTTGCATGATCATGACGGTGCAAATGTGCGGGCAAAAAATCTAGCAAAGAAGCTGTGAATTGCATGATTTGTTTGAACAAGTATGTTCTCGTACCTTTTATCACTCAGCTCGTTAAGCTTTTTCTTCCACAGCACAATAATTCCGGCAGCAACTGCTGCTACAGCAATTCCAGAGGCTTTAGAGTTTAAAGCCGGCAATCGCACTGCAATCTTACTCAATACGTTCACCATGTTGATTACTTTCTTCTCCTCAGCTACCAAGCCTTCAGTGTTAATAGAAATGACTTGATAACTAAGGGGTCTGTGCACCAGCATCTGCACCCACACTTTACCCTTTGAAACACAGGCTGCCCAAGCTAACTACCAGAAAAGCGGACGAGGCTCTTACCGTGTTGCGCAACGTTTTATGTTTATAAAGGTTTGTATGGGATGTTATCGGTTTGCCTTAAAAGAGAGAAAAAAACATGTGTCTTGTTTTGAAATAAAATGGGCTTACCTTATTGCCTTTTTGTTTACTTTGTTGATTCCTAGCGTCTCAGGCCATTTTAAAGCGTTTTCGGCAACACCAACATAGCGCTAACCTGCGAGCTTGGGCTGCCTGTGTTTGAAATGGCTTACTGACTGATCGGTCCATCCATTAGGAATAAAAGTGATGGCAAAGCAAGCCCAAAACGGCGGAGATCACCAGAAACCTCCAGGTTTACACAAGGAGTGAGTGAGGTTTATTAACCTTACGTGTAGAATGGTCATATTTCGGAATATTTAGCGTTGCAAATCGACCATAATTCGTTCCCCATACTATAATAATAAACTAGTATAGTTTTTTTTTGTGTTACCTTTGGAGTATACTTATTAAAGATATTAAAGATTAAAGATTATTCCTTATAACGCATTCAGATTCTCAACAGTTCCAGTTAGGAGGCGGCGTGGCCGAGTGGTAAGGATGCTGGACTTGTTATCCGGTGTCCTGGGTTCAAATCCTCCACCCTGCCACTCACTGAATTTGTTCTCGGTGTCCCCTAGTTCACTCATCGGCTGCGCTCTGTAAATAGCCCACCGGTCTGCCACCTGCCAGTGGGGATTTTTAAGCACTTAGTTTACATTGTGACTGAAAAGCCCCTCAGGGGGAGCTTCAATTTACGTATTTATTTACTTATTTATTTATTTATTATTCCATCACATCACACAACGCGTGAGGCTTTCATGAAGTAATCTTTCGCCTTTTCTCAAGACGTGAGTTTGAAATGATATAAAACGTTTAGCCGTAAAATGGGCAAAATTTTAGATCAGCCGTAAATTGGGGCTGGGGGCCAACTCGATCAGCTATCGCACATCCCTCTTCCCAAAAACGAAATAGAAAATAATGAGTTATTTTTACATATTCATTTTAATCCTTAACTTTTTTTCAAAGTCTGTATTCGAATATTCTTACTTTTCGGGACCTCTCTATCACTTACTGTTTCTTCCTGTATGGTAAAATCCGCTGTGTTACACGCCTGTCAATCATCCGCGTGAGCGGGATCTCTTAACTGAGTCAATAACAGATTTCTGTCGTCGTTTTACAAGGACTGATAAAAGCATCCAATTTCTATCTCTCAGTTTCAGTGCATTATTGAAGATCTAAACAAGATACTCTTGTCATGGGTAGATTACTTTTTATGTATTCAGTTTCCTACTTATGATCTCTTAACCCTCACTTTTTGTATTTTGCACCTGTTTTGTCCTCTGGAGTTCAGAATCCTACTCCAAAGCATCGCACTTTTTGCGAAGTCACAGCAATAGGGAGAAAAAGCCCGAAGTGGGGAGGCTATGACGCGCAAATCACAGCTCAGCGCAAATCACATCTCAGAGGGGGTAGAGCACCTGAAAAATCACACAGCTTTGTCAGTTGAACATGATGATCCTTGTTTAGCTAAATTTTTCAAATGTTCTTCCTCAGCAGAGCTTCTCTCAATTTTTACCAGCTTGTGGCACCGTTGTTTTGAACACTCTCCTAGACTCATGGTTTTCTCATCTTTTGTTTACAAACCACAGTGGCCATAGATTGATGGGAAAGGTACAACTTGGGTACTATTGATTCTTCAACCTGACTAGTAAGTACTAAGATCTCCTTTTTGCTCAAGAGAAAATTTTTTTGTGGTTATCAAGTCTTGCACTCTGTCCAGAAGGTTTATCAAAACCGTTTTTCCTATTCCAAGATCTGACGTTCTTTTAGTTTCAATCTGTATTTAAGATGGATCAAGTTTTTTGATTCGTTGTCAGCGCCATATACTCTTGTTAGATTTTACAATGTTTTTCTACACTCGGTACAAAGATGACAATCCGTTTTCGTTAGGGACATCACTGGACCTGTTTCGAAAACTGAAAAGTCCACGCTTTCTATCCTCTTAATCTTATATTGCCTTTTTACAGGAGGAAGGTGACAGGCGAGCAATGATTGGAAGGCATTTTTGAACTTACCAGAAGTATTCCAGAAAGTCCGCTAACATAGAGCTCACCTTCGCGCAGTGTGTGAGAATATGTTATCCTTCCTGGTCTGTGTATTTTGTGATTTTTGTGTTGGACTGTACAATCATCATCCATACATATTTTCATTTGTTCATGTCTACGCGCGTTATTATCCTGTTGCAGTGAAACAAGACGAGAAATTTCAATTTCTCTGACTCGTTTGTCACCGCTCTCCATAAAACTCTTTTGGCCGGATGGCTGACTATTATCGTTAGCTGTTTGAAGTGAATCACTTTCCCATGGTTGTCATGATATTGACAGTTAATAGTGTCATTAGTTTACTGCTCTGATGATTCTCACTTTTCTCCGGTGATGGATCAGGTTTATATCTGTCGCAAACGGTGGTAGCATTCTTTTCTAATTGGCACGAACAACGCAATTTTTTCAAATTTAATATAATGATTCAGAATTAATGAAATTTGTTCGCGAGAAAGTGCTTGGGGTTTGTTTCCCGATTTCCTGGTGCTTTTCGCCTCAGAAGACACTATATTTCTACCCTGCAGTTAATCTTGTTGACTTTTTTGGGTTGCACTGTCTGTATCTGAGAATTCTGAATAAGCCCTGGAACGGCCAGTTGTTTTTCGCTGTCCACGCAACTTTTCAAAGAGGTCCTTGAAGAAATATACAGTATTGGCCGATGCATCTTTGCTTTGTGAAGCACTAATGCGACGCGAGGGTTACCCTTTTTTAACTTGATCAGCTCTTCATCGACTCTTGGTGTAATTTTCCATGAAGTGGACTTTGGTTGGGTAGCTGCACTATGCATTCTCAGCATCTGAACTTTGGTAAGTTCGTTACTATCCCATGACTCGATGCAAACTTAACCGGCCATCAAACAGATAAATGAAAATTCATCCTCTGTTTAATTTTCCAGGCTGCTAGAAGGAACTTTTCGACGACTCGCTAAAAAATACTATTTGACGCTGCTGTTAGATTATAGGTTTGTTTTTGCTCTCGACCAAAACTGTATATATATATTTCTTTATAACTACACATTTTAAAGTCATAAAAAAGGATTAGAAAAAGCGTCCTCTGTGCTTCACACAACTGGCGTACGTGATACGAATAATTCAGTGAACATTTTATATTACTATACAGTGAATATATGAAGTTCATATATTTATCATCACGGGTTTATTACGAATCAACTTAACGGTTTGCTCCCAGTCATCCTCGGAGACCCAGGGGCTGTGAGTCGATTTCAAGTTAGGGCAGAAGAGCCCCTGGGTCTCCGAGGATGGCTCCCAGTTGGCTTGTTAGCTCAATTGGTAGAGCGCTGCACTAGTATCTGCTGCACTAGTATTCATAGGTCAGTGGTTCGAATCCCGTACAGGCCTGATTTTTTTCAGGTCTGCTTTTCGCTATTGCATAAATAGCGCTCTCCACTGCGAGGATCGTGCATCATACTTCTATTACTATTGTAATAATTGTCCGCAGTAGTCTGGGACGAGATTGATATAGTTACTTCAGTGTCGTGTTCGGTTCGGTTCTAGTGTGTCGTTGAACAGTTTGTTTTCTATAGTTCAATAAAGTTTGGTATTACAACATAGCGGTACACTATTTTAGAAAAGAACTTAACGGCTAGATGGTCATTATTGATGACTTGTAAGTGGCCTCTAGGGACAGATCTGCTGCTGCAGCAAAAAAGCATATTGGATTGAGGAAGTTAACTTTTGATGGCTGTTGGCTAGCTAAGGTTAACGACAGCGGAACACAAGCTACAATATCTCAGCAATCATAGAAAGTCTAAAATAATCCACCTTTGACCGGACGTTTTCAGGTCAGTAAGAAGGCATTACCGACGAAAAAGAGAATCTGACCAGAGTAGAAGACTTATTGATCTGTCCAACTAGCATTTGATTTAGAATAACACACGAACAATCACTATATCCACTTGCAACGAATCGGTTTTACTAAAAAATAATATTCCAGGCTGTTACTTTCCATTAAATAGGAGGGAAAATCATAGTGATAAATTGTTGGCATGATTTTGAGAAGTCGGCAAGGAAATGTGATTTTTTTTGGTGTTATAGTTTTAAACGTCCCGGTCTTACTCAGTGATCACTCGCCGCGTGAAGCTTGAACCTAGTTAGGTTTCCATGACTACGGATAAGAAGAAACTGACGCCATTTTGGATTTAGTTGAGTTTGTTGGTCAAGTCAGCGAGAAGTGTGCGGCTGAGGGAACTAAATGGCAAACAAAAGCAAAACAATGGGATCCAAAGGAAATGCTGAAGTAAATTATGTTCATCAAAATGCCATTTTGTGCGAAACAATCCAGAAGGAGCAGAAAAATCACAAATTATACACCAACTACAGCATAAACCCGTTTAAGAAAAGTAAGCAATTCGATCAGGAATACCAACTAGTAACTTTGTTTTCCAAGGTTCCCTTGTTTGCGATAAAATGTTTTTAAACTTAATTGTTTTTCTTTAAGTGTATACGCTTACTGGAAAACCGAATTCTGTCCACGATTCAGCAGATGGAGAAGAAGATGGTAGGTGAAATGTTGGTTTTAATTCGTGTGCATGCACCCCAGTATTGTCTACTAGTCTAGAAGAACAGCAGATAACACAGACCTTGCTGTTCACTGTACCGAGATGACCTTGTATGCAGCATGATGAATTGTAGAGTAACTTCGTATTTTCAAACAAAAATATAGATTATTAACCCACTGTAGATGTACATGTACGCGTTATTCTCTAGATCCGTCCAATTTCAATTTTTCTGTTAATAAGAAACTAATGCACAATTACAAAACTAGTGTGAAAACGTAAAGCTAAATAGATGGCAACGTTACATTTTTAATCCTAGCTTAGGACAGCAAGGCCAGGAATTACATTTTTTGAGAAAAACATATTTCAATTTCATGTGGATATCTATTAAAACCGGTAGAATACCATGCCGGGCAAGAGTACCATATAACCCCATGCATTAATTATGCATTCCACTTCTTTGTCTTTCACGACAAAACTTTAAAAACAAAGTCTACTAGTCTGAATGCATAATTAATGTATGGGGTTATATGGTACTCTTTCCCCATGCCGTTTTTCCAAACATTCATGTGACTCTGTTAAGAATCCAGGACAGTGCTGATTATCATTTTATTTCCAGAATCATGAGAAAAATTAATCTTTAAGGTACCGTAAATGTTTTCAAGTAAATTTCAGCTCTTTTAACATGCAAAGTACTGAATTTGCAATACAAAGGTACTTACCATCTAGACAAGAGCCAGTAAGAGGGTCATTTGACCTCATTTAGGTTGAAAGCAAATCTCTATTAATTGACATCATGATAGAAATGCAATGTGAAGCTTCACGGCATGATATTGTTATCTTATATACCTTCAGACAATTTCCTAGAGGTCATCAAAAAGTCTAATGAAACACCAGTTAAGAAATTCAAATTCCCACAAACATCAGCTCAGGAGGTTGGATGGAATACAGAACCACTGGTTAGTTGCTAACTTATTTATGATGATCTTTTATGTAGAAATGATTTAGTGATTGACATGTGTCTAAAACCACATCAAGATAACATAAAAATAACAGATTTGGTCCTTTCCCTCTAGAGCTTAAGTTAGGGGGTTTGATAAGCTTTTTGGCAAGGTAGCTCTTCTCACTTTGCTTGGTTTGCAACAAATTTTTCTTTCTTTGGTGCTGCACAGAAACGTAATTGTGTGTCTGTGTTATGATGCCAAATCAATGTCACATCTTATGCCAAACTTGTGGATCATCCCAAAAAAATCTGGGCAAATTTAACAAATGGTAAACACCACAGTGTACACTATTGAGTTATGGATGCACGCGGGAGGTTGCTAAGCACAAAAGAAGCGTAAGAGTCGCTCGAGGTGATAGCCGAGAGCGACTCTAGCTTCTTGAGTGCTTAGCAAACCTCCCAAGTGCATCCATAACTCAATAGTGTATGCTGTGGTGTTTGCCATTTGTTTTATAACATAACATTGTTACATTGTAGCTAAAGAGTTCCCTTTTATTTAACAAATCTTACGCGACCAGAAAAAACAAGCGCACGCAGAAAAATAGTCTTTGCATTTGCTCACATCAGCAGCGTACACCCATGGGCAAATGGGGGACGCTAAATTGACCAATCAGAGCACTCGCTTTACTTTGGTTATGTTAAAATAAACAATATTGACCTGTGTGGTGGTAGAATAGTGATCATGAGTTATCTGTCTCTGTTCAGATTGACAGGTTGTGGAAAGACAGACTGGATCATCCAATAGTTAATTCTGAAATCACTAAGTTTATGGACAAGAAATGGATGGTGAAAGAACAGACAGAAATTAATCAAAGCTGAATGCTACTGTATAATCTATCTTTGAAATTTGAAATTTTGAAATTTTATACTTCTTTTTAGCTCCTGTGCCTGTGATAATGTGGATATTTGTTATCTGCAAAGTATTAAATTAGAAATTGCTTGTCATTAGTAAAAAAATACAAGTTGGCTATTGGTGGTTTGATTTTAACTTAAAGTAAGTGTTCATTTTAACTAGTGCTTCCTGAGAGACTTCTGATCTTTAACAGGCTTATTAAATTAGATATTCAAAACAGTCACCAGCTTAACTTAAGTATAGCATAAATGGGTAACTTAAGCTAATAAAATGTAATTATTGAAATACATAAGTTGAAACTACTGTTATTAATAAGTGTATTTTGGCAGACATTACTGCAGTTCAAAGCAAATCCTGTAATCTGATTGGCTATATTCTTTCTTGCTATTTAGTTTATTGTAACTGAGTGTCACAGTCAAGACATTCATAAATAATTTTTTTCTTTACATAAGGTGCACCCACACATGCACACACACTCTGCCTCTATTGTCATGATTATCATAATTCATTAAATCCTCTCCATACCAAATCTTCATCATTGTGTACTTTTCTAGATAAAAGGGATTGGCATAGTCGGTGTACACCAGTTGATTAGAGCTCTTAGCGTCTGTGAAAGGCAAGTAATACCATAGGCCTGTCTTCATGATGTATTTCTCGATGGGGTAGATAACATGGTCGTCCGCATCTGTGACCACAACGTTCAGAGGATACCTGGCGTTATCGGGATGACGGTAGCAACCCCATCGACTGCTGAATTTAGGATCATTAGTACACCTTACAGAGCCTCGAACAAAGACAAGTTTCATTGCACCAACTAACTTGCCCTCACCCAGGTAATGAAACATTCCAGGGCGTCGCCCTTTTGCGTGGAAACACACAGGATTCTGATTGATCTTAGCCCAAAGAGCAACTGGGTTATCTTTGGTCGCTGCGTGTGGAAATGCGAAAAAAAGAAATCGTTTAACGGGTACAATGAAGGGGAAAAAGGCCAGAAAAGTAAAATGATAACCAACTAGGAAAAAGAATTGAAAATTCAAAGAGATACATCTAACTGCAGTAACTTCAAAATTTGAGGTTTCGCTCCCGTTGAGCGGTATCCAACTTTTCCCTCATTTCCTCGTCTACTTTTTCCTTCTACGTGGCTCTCTAATTCATGTTCCTTAAAAAAAACGGCGAATTATCGAATTGAATTTTCCGCAGCCATCATGTAATACACGTTTACCCAAAGCAAATAGCTTAGCAGTGTTAATTCAGAAGTGTAAATATCTCCATATTACATACAACTCCATACAGCTTCCTTAAATTCAGTGAAGCTACTTTAACAACTTCACGATATCGTTTTCATGACAGTAGATGTTCTACGGTTTGTGCTGAATTTTATTGACTCCTTACATGCTTTGGCTACATTATAGTTAATCATTCAACTTGAAATCTTGACTTTTGTGTCGCTTGATTAAATTTCTCAGTTTCAACAGAAAATTTAAAAGTTTGACATTTGAAGCACAAATCAAGTGTTCAAAGATGCTCGTATTCACTGTAGGTGTCCGTATACATCCACACAGACCCTTCCACCGTTGTCATGGTTACGCCATTTTCGCAAGTCCTCTCCGTACCAGATTTTCATAGTCGCACCCTTCGGGAGGTAAAATGGGCTCTCATAGTTTGTGAACACAAGTTCATCGGAATGAAGAGCGTCAGTAAATGGAAGATAGTACCAAAGGCCGGCATTTTTAATGAACTTCTCCAGAGGAAATAGTATGTTATTATGTCGATCTGTTATCACGACATTTAGCGGGTAATTCACGTAACCACTATGGTGATAGCAACCCCAGCGACTATTATAAGCGGTATTCTTTTCACATCTTACAAGCCCAGTGCGATAAACAAGTTTGATTGCAGCAACAAGCCTTCCATCACCGAAATAGTGGAATTCGCCGGGTTTTTGTCCCGAGGCATAAAAGCAGACTGGGACTAAGTTGATTTGCTGCCATATCTGCTGGCCTGCAGGGAAAGGAAAGCAGAGTCCATTTACATTGTGGCACATAAACTGAGAGATGTTAACGTGATTAGTTTACTCATTGACAACTGAACACAAGTCACACAAAACTTTTGCAACGTTCATCATCAATGGCGGCGGAGTTAACCTTAAGAGAAGACCATGGGTGAACTTAAGGAATAACTGTTTCAACTAAGCCATTCAAAGCTATATAGCAAAAGTGCCTATTAGTAAAGAAACACATGCACGCAGTAGATCTTGGTATCTGATCGTCCATTTGAGAGTGCTCACAGTAGTTGGGACTGACGCAAAGAGTACCTGACCGGAAGCTATCAAGCTGCATTAGGTAGGACATGGTTTTTCCCGTGTGAATGGCAATTTACCTTTATGCAAAATGGAACTGAGCAAATATGTGTACCTAATGAAACATGCATCTGAAAAGAGAGGTAACGCAGCTTAAAAAGTTCTAAATAACAAGGAACTAACCGCAAAGTCTAAAGTTATCCACAAAAAAGAAGGGCTGTCAGTATATTAATTATTCAGAGGTGAATTCAATCTTATAAAAACCATATGAAGCATAATTATCTCTAATATTTGAAGATTTGTTTGCATTAGAAATAACAGGTAGAAGAAGAAAAAACTCATTTTATCCAACAGTGCATGCCAAAAAACTTATGTTTCAGATTTATGAGGGTCCCCAAAAGGGTTCTCCAATCCCGCGATCCCGACTAAAATGTTCTCTCAATCCTGTAATCCCGACAGATTATACCGGCCAATCCCGATCCCGATCGTATATGATTTTCTTAGTCCATTGCCTTAATCAAAAGAGCCCTTTTGGTAGGTGATACTTTTCTCGACCAGGATTGATCTGTTGTATTCTTTGCTCACCGTTAGGCGAAATTTCATCTCTTTTTACCAAAACGATAATATCGTTAATTTTAGAAGTTTCCAAATTTTTGCACAAATAACGTACGCTCACGGTAATGAATTCCACAGGGCCTGCGCAGCAAATATTTTAGTAGGGGGGCTAATTAAAAACAAATGCATAAGCTTCAGCCAACAAGGTTAGGGGGTGCAGATATGCCTAGCAGAACAAGTTGTTTTCAAAAAAAAGTTGAGAGGCTTAAGCCCCAGCCCCCTCCCTCTGCGCAGTCCCTGTTCCTTCCGTTTAACTTCGATCACGGAAAGAAGAGTCAGTACTAACGAAACGAACAACAAGGTCGAAACGTGCATAACATAACTAAAGGGGACCGTACAATCCGATAGTTTCACAACAAGGGAAATAGAGAAAAATTCTGCTGTCGAAGTGAATACTTCTTCCGTATCGAGAGACCATCTTCCGAGGAGAAAATCAGCCTCTCACTCCAAACATGGAATGTCAGTATCATAACATGCGGTCTCGTGGTCCGGGAAGTGACCCTTGCGATTTTTCATCACTGCTTGGATAATCGTACTCTAATATCCCTAACTTCTTCTTCGTCTTGTTGACTGCTCAGGCTGTTTTTCATGCTACTCGTCCGAGGCTGACCGGTTCACTCCTCTAAATCTCTCTCTGATATAGGTAAATTGGTCAGTCACCAAGAAATCAAAGGTCACTATTACAGGACAGGGCAAGGCTCAGAACGTCCAGATATCATCAAAGGGTCGCAATGAAAACAGCGCAATAAAACTGTCACAACAAACCTTCCTGCGGTTTTTTTCAGCCTCCCATGCAGGCGTTTTTGGAGATCGCTTTTCACTTTCGCGTATGTGGGGAGAAGAGAAGCGCGTAGATCAATTTCGTTATAAATTCTCGACAACGGTTCTCGGTTCATTTAAGTGATTATTTCCTGAATTCTGCCCCTGAAAATCGCCAATTCCCGTGTGCCCTTTATAATAACAATCCCACATCTTGCTTCCTTCTCAGTCTAATTTCCCGGATCTCGGCCTTCAAATAAGCTCAGTCCCGGATCCCGAACTTATTGGGACCCTCATCTATAGGTAATGAACATTGTACGAGAACTGGTGGATGGCGATTCAGCGGTCTCCATATGAATAGTGGGTAATCTAAGCACGAGTAGTGAACGGAAGTGACGTCTATGGTTTTGGGTTTTGCTCTTAGTTTGACAGTAGGTCACAAGATCTAATTTTGTAGGGGAGACATGGGAAAGGGTAACAATCCCGTGAAGTAAAGAGAGAGTCCCTTCATGCCACAAACACCATAGTTTGCAACCCAGAGTCACACACGAAATATCAGTTAACATCTGTACTTTCCTCAGGACACGCAAGTGAAATTTAGAATGAAGGCACTACCGCGAATGCTTTTTCAGAAGTCGTAAACTTGGTGGAAATCAATTATTGTCACTAGTGACACCTGTGTCAGCCATATGACGGAGCTGTCATGCCTAATAATCGACAGAATCAAACAAAACAGTGAATTTTCTCATTAGGCGAGCTCAGAAAACCAAACTCCGTTATCCAGTATAATCAATCTCATTTATGAGTAACATTTAATTTTGTCAATAAAGAGTGGGTAAAGATTTATGATCAACAATAAAAGCAACAATTCCCATCACTACATGAAGCATTGCCTTTTTTTATTCCTTTAGCTGTTTATACATCAGCACCCCACACCTGCTTAAACACACTGGAAAAAAGTCACTCATTCACTTTGAGTTAGTTAGCCTGAGGCAATTTGCCGCATCGCGTTGAAATCGCAATTCACAATTCGTGTAATGCATTTGTTAAACACAGAATCAGCTAACGGCCGGAAAAAGGAAATTAAGTTGAATGAAGCACTTCTAAAGTTCATAAAGTATCCAAAGAGTAGGCAATTACAAAAGGAAATAAATTCTGCACCGCTTGAGTTTGTCTTTCCATGTCAAATGTTGACTGCGTCTGTACAAACACTTTTCGACCAGTGGCTTTTTTGGGATTTCAGGTTTCGTGATTGTACACGTAAAAGAGAGGAAATCTATGCTAAAATAAAAAGCGCATAAGATGGTCCATTTTTTTCAATTCATTTTTTATTTAAAAAAAGAAAACCTCAATTCAAACTGCACTGAAGGGAATGAATTTCGTTATCTCAGCATCTTTTTCATCTTCGGATCTAGATCTTCGCTGTTTTCAAT
Organism: Stylophora pistillata; assembly: GCF_964205215.1. NCBI lineage: Eukaryota > Metazoa > Cnidaria > Anthozoa > Scleractinia > Pocilloporidae > Stylophora > Stylophora pistillata. Next base: position 31,073,338 of record NC_142529.1, read on the forward strand.
TTGATTTCCTTACATTTAAAGTTAACTGCATCGAAAAAAACTCCAACCCCTATTTAATTTGCGCTTCTAAGTGTTTCTCAGTAACAACGATTTTTGTAATTTAATAAGATCACCTTATTGAACAATTTGTAGCTTTTTCGTGTTCCAGATGAAAAACCAAATCTAACTTTATTTGTTCCCTATGCCTACCTAAACTGTGCGCCACAAGGCAATAACTTCGTTACACAGCCTGAGAATGACTTGAACAAAGCTGGGTTGAAGTCCGCTTGAATTTACGGGAGTGTGAACGTGTTTCTGATATAAATTTCGTTGAAAGTTTGTCAAGCTGCAGGCTTAAAGCCGAAAAAATACCCTAATATGGGTCCACCCATTAAACAAAAAGCGTTATAGGAATAGAAACATACCGTTGGCTTGTTGTGGAAGGAAACAAATCAGACAGAACATGGAGAGGAGTGTCGCGAGGGACATTCTGGTCGCTTGTTTGAGAGCTACCGTGTGATAAGTGCACTTGCTAGAATAGTGCACTTGCTAGAATAGCGCTCCGTTACAACTCGTCAAGAGAGCGGTCATGTGACATAATGACGTCATTATACGAAAGCGGGAAAGGCCAAATATTTTGCTTAAGGCTGTGTGTTATTTCCGATACTTGTCCAAATACATTGGCATCAATACTTTATTAAGATAGCAAGAAATCTAGTGAACTCATATCATTCTTTCTTTGACAGATTTTGTAAACTTAATCTGTAAGCAAACAATAATGTTTAATATTTGTGTCAAGTCCATTACGAGGATCCAAACCTCATCCGGTTCATAGGGAGTTAACTTTATAAACAGAGACCAGGTCTAGTCATTTAACATTTTGAAAACACGACGGTTAAATATACGAGTTACATATTACGTAATACTCGACCCAAAATTATCCGCAACCCCCTCACCCCCCCCCCCCCCCCCCCCAAGCGTTCATACCTTGTAACATGAGCTCCCAACATTTTATTTTAATCGACAAGAAGTACTTTGTCATACTTTATGAGCCAGTGAGGTATGAAGTCCTTTGGTCGGCGGTATTAACACTATGTCACGAGAGATCCTCCCGGAACTGATTCGACGAGGCGCACATAGGTCCTCGGGCTGACACGAAGAGGGCCGAGAAAAATCAACTCGACAAGAATTGACGAGCTGTCTACGTCACATATGCTTGCACTATACGAAAAAACTCTTCTTCTCTCTCTAAGAATATCACCATGAACCTTGCGGAGCTACTGCTTTAGAAGAACACGTTCGCTGGACGTCGTTCGGGAAGAGAACAAAACTAACTGATGGAGGACAAAGCCTGCCAACCCCTCAACATTCCGTTGTTAAATTCTCATTTCATAATCCTCAAGTCACATTTCGGAGTTCGAGAAGCAAACAGAGAGGACATGCTTTCCATTGCAAAGATGATTCAGGTACGATGAACGCAGCTCCATCGGATCATTTCAATACTGAGCAGGGACAAGCAGCTGGTTTTTAAACATTCTTTTTAACTGGACTTTCTAGCAATCAGTGAAACGTATGGCGAACTTCATTTTATGAAACGTTTAACGATGAAAATATTTACGTACAAAAATACGTTAAATGTAGTTAAAAGGTGATCGAGCTCATTCTGAACAACTGTTTTCCTCAATTGTGCGGGAATTGTTTTCATTTTTTTCTTCATCTAGGAACGCACTGCGAATATCGAAGCTTTTTGGGGGGTAAAATTTGTTTGAATTTCGCTATAAAATATGGTTGAGTTGAGATGAAATCCTAGATTAAAAACCCTGCGAGTCACACCGATCCTACGTTTTCAAAGAGAATAATCATAATCAGTTATGGTGAACAGTTATTAGTGCACTAGGTCATATATTTTTCATGAATCATATATGTTCTTTTACTGAGTTGCAGATGAATGTAAAGGTCTTACCTACCAACAGAAGAATAAGAAAGCATCTGAAAAGTGGCGAGAAAGAAGTGACATGAAGAAAAAAAAGTTTGTGGATTCTGCAAAAGTTCATAAAGAATTAAATGTCAAAGTATCAGAACTCACGGAGGAGCAGAAAAGAAAACTAATTGATAGACACAGAAAGAAACTTTTGGAAGAGGTACTATTAATACAGCTGTGTATGTTCACCCTGATAGAGTTAAGTTGCCTATCTTCAAAAAACATTAATAATACTAACGGTAATTATGAATGATTCATATTGAGCATTTCCTTAGGGGATTTAAAAGAAGTGTTTTCGGGTTAGACCTATATCTTAATAATTAAGACTGAAGATAATATAACCTTTTTAATTGCCTTATTTTATTGCATGTATAAATCCTGGTTCTTGAAGATTTGGGTTGTCAGACATCCACATTATATCTGGATATCAGTGGTGAAGTGTACAACCTTGCATCTAGGGCTGGAACAGCATTTCTTGCAACTAATCAAGGGATGAGCATAAAATTTCGAGAATATTTTGGTAAGAAGACAATATTTGCTTTCAAACAGTGAAATTTTATGTGACAAGTTCACCATAATTATTCACTTTGAGCGAGGTTAAGAATATGGAATCGAGTGTACTGTTTTGCATTTTAAACCAAAGATGGCATCTGCAGCCAATATCCTATTTGTGGATTGTGGCCATATAATAGATGACAGGTTCTTAATCAACCCTTTTCCTCCCCAGTCTTGCCTCTCTCTTGTTTTATGGTGTACATTGTGTATATTTTCTAGTGTTTGATTGCCCTTGCCTTCATTAAGATTTTAATAAAGCAATTACCCTATATGAGTTACCCTTACAAACAGAGCACTGCAGATATTTCATTCACTGATTAAGGTTTGCCATTTTATGGGAGAACTGGAACATAAAACATCCTTTTTGTGGGTGTTGGTGGACCTCATGAAGTGCCCATTAATGGAAGCTAAGAACTATGAAAAATGAACGGCACAATTTGGCACTTTGTTTCAAGGAAGGGAGCATGTCTTCAAGAGCTGCATCAAAGATGATGTTAATAAGTAAGATCAAGATGCAGACACTGCTGTGATCTTAGCAAACAGGATAATGTCTTGATTAAGTCACCTATATAACAATCTTGCCATCTACCTTAGAGTCTGAGACAAGGAATTTCAGTGAGGGGTTGCATCTCATGGGACTACAGTACAAAATCCTATTTGATAGGGACTGGTTTTGATACCAAGAATAATTTATTTTCAAGTACTCCAGAGTTTTTAAACATTAATGTTGTAGGTGTTGTGACTTTTTCAAAATTAAGGTACATGTATGTAAGTTGAACCACAAAGAAGTGTATGGGCCATTTAATAGAATCCTCATGTGAAACTTACATGTAGCTGCCATTCATATCTTGTTTACATATTAAGTCTTTTGTTTACTTTCTGTTTTATAGGTGCAAATCATCAGCAATTTACTATTGCTCATGTGCAAGACCTTTTCAACAAGAAATACAGTAAGTATTTAAAAAACTGCAGAAGTTATCATTAAACAACTACGTTTTGTATGTAACTAGTGGTTTGAGTTACAAATGGAATGTACTAAAGGAATGTAAATTTTAGTTTAATGCATGTATGAGTTATTTCAGAAATAGAATTTTTCTGGTTTAGTTAAGAAACAATTAATTACAGTGATGTTTTAAATAATGATCAAGTACTGGGAAAGAACATTATCTGCACTGCCCATGGCCCTCTTTACTTTTAGTGTTGTGCAAATTTGGATTCTGGGGAGCCATTTTGTTTACCAGGGGCCATTTGCTCTGTTATTTTAGTTACACTTAGTCAACAAGGATTGTGTACTGTGTAAAAAGGGCTCAATTAAGGACCAAAACAGCTACAGTAATTACTTCCTTGAAGACATAGCTTTTGCTAGAATGTTATGAATAATTTGTTGTTTTTCTACTGACGCCAACTCAAAACCAAAATTCAATACTAATTTTTTACTTAGATATGCAAACATTTGTAAGTAGCGAGCAGAATTGTCATGAGTGAAAGTTGTCTAAAGTTCCATCATCTGCCTTAGTTGAGCTCTGAAGGAAGTCTTAGGGTAATAATTTACTGTAAGTAAATTTAAGGTATTTTTTGCAGTCACAAATTTGATTAATTAAAATTAATTAAATTAATTTGCTGAACATTTCACTGATAAATTAACTTTAAAAACCCTCCATCTGGTTCGAAATCAGGCCAGATTGCTGTATCAAAGTTAGGTCAATTTAATTCCATAGAGGTATAACCAAAATGCGACTGTTCATTCAGATCATGCCACATTAGACCAATCAATGGAAATGAAATCATCGATCAATTTAGCTACATTACAATAAAATGTTAAATAGTATAATCTAAGTGAAGAGAATGACCCAATATTGATTCTAGAACCTAAGTGATAATAATTAGCCTAAGAGAATACACTCTTGATTGAAATGCCAAGACCAACAGTATTATGCTGGAGCCAGAAAGTATTTTTGTTAATGAAAGTCATGTAACCCTTTAAGCATACTTTTGAATGTTAACTCTATAGTTCATTTTCGAGGAATTGCTTTTTCCTTTGCTGTTATTTGCTTTTCCTTTAAATGCCTTAAAGGTTACATTGATTTTAATGTTTTGTCATGTGTAAATTTTAAGACGTCTAAATATAACATCAGAAATAGTGAGGTTACACTGGGGAAAGGCCTTTTTGGAACTGATGTTTTTAAGTTTTCTTTTTTTAATCATATTGTAGACCTGTGGAATTGTCTTCCACTACACATTAGAATGATTGAATCTTTCTCATCATTTAAGAACAGTATTAATGAATTTTATCAAAACAAATTTACTGGAAATAAGGATAGATTTTTATAATTAATTAATAATTATTGTCATGTTAATTATGCTATTTGAGCTACTATATTGTACGTAAAAATTTTTTTCCCTTCATTGAGGCAGTTTATTCTTATGAGGAATCTTTGAATTCTGTATAAACTGACCTAATTATTCAGATCTTGTAAATTTTTTATTTTTTTTAATAATCATTAATTTATCTTTAATTTGTATATTATGTTAAGACCTGTATAATTGAAATTGAGTATATTAAAAAATTAAATTAAATTGTTACTGCGGACGTGTCACGTATAGGATTAAAACAACACATCATTTATCTTTAATGCTCTCCACTGAACAAGTTTCATCTCAGTATATTAAGTGTACTTCACCAGGACCCAACTTATATGGTTTCTATTCTTATGAAATGTACCCATAGTAAAGTCGCTTTGAATTTGGTGATTCGTTGCAAATTATTTCACAACTATAAAATATTGTCGGTTAATTAATACAAATCACCTTTGAGGGAAAATTTCCTTGGTTTCTTCTTATTATTTCTTTACTGATAGTTAATATCTGCTTTTTTTAAAAAAAGTTGAATTGTACTGTATGGAATTAATTATATTCAATGTGCGAGCAGTCGTGCATTCGGAGAAAAGAGAAAGGCAAATCACTGATGGACACTAATAGCTTTGACCTTAGTTTGAGCTGAACAATCAACTCTGATTTTACAGTTACGAAGCTAACTACACTTGCTAGGGAGATTATTTATAGTAGCATTAAATATTTTTTTCTTTTTTGGATAGATTGTAAAGATTGTGTGATAACTGTCAATCATACAGTTGTTCATGACTTTTTTGATGAGGTATTTTACGTTGCACCGATTTTGAGCTTGTCGCTTGTTTTCAAAGATGGAACACTTGGCAGGTCTGAATGGGACCTCCTTTTAAAATTCAGCTGTGAAATTTTGGATGCCACGCTCAGAAATCGTATGGCGACAGCCATCATCCAACGTGTATAGTTAATAACTGCAATGTATTATGTCATAAATACGCCAGTCTGATACTGAGTCGTCGTTGCAAACACAGGACATAACTTTAGATATAGGGTGGGTGAAGAGCCAAGAAAATGACTAATAAAACAGGGTTGAGTGGGCCACCGGCTACTCCCAAATTTCATATATTTAGAAAATATAAACAGAAAAATGAGGTTGATTTCGCGAGGTTCCAGTGATTACCTGTACACCCCGCACTAACAGGCCGGTTAATGACCCCAATTTTCCGAAAATTAGAAAATAGCTGAAAACGGGGTCGTTCTCGCGAAGTTTCCAGTGATTACCTATACCCCCCACCAAAACACCGGTGAATGACCCCAATTTTCACACATCTAGAAAATAACGAAAAACAGGGTGGAGTTCAGAAGTTTCCAGTCATTATCCATACACTCCGCACTAACACACCGGTTAAGGACCCCAACTTCAGATATCTAGATACTAGGAACAAAAAATGGGGTCGATTTTGGGAGTTGCCAGTGATTACCCATACACCCCCCACCAACACTCTGGCTTAGTGACCCAATTTTCAGATATGTAGAAAATAGCAACAAAAAATGGGGTCGATTTTGGGAGTTGCCAGTGATTACCCATACACCCCGCACCAACACTCTGGCTTAGTGACCCAATTTTCAGATATGTAGAAAATAGCAACAAAAAACGGGGTCGATTTCGCGAGTTTCCTGAGTGATAAGCTATACACTCCGATTTAATGCTCTGGACCGAATTTTCAGATATTTCAGTTGAAAATAACAACATAAAACAGGGTCGATTTCGGGAGTTTCCAGTGATTACTCATACACCTCGCACTAAAACACCGGTTAATGACCTCCATTTTCAGATATCAAGAAAATAGCAACAAAAAACGGGGTTGATTTCAGGAGTTTCCAGTCATTATCCATACACTCCGCACTAACACACCGGTTAAGTACCCCAACTTCAGATATCTAGAAACTAACAACAAAAAACGGGGTCGATTTCGGGAGTTGCCAGTGATTACCCATACACCCCGCACTAACAAACTGGTTTGGTGACCCCAATTTTCAGATATCTAGAAAATAGCGACAAAAAACGGGGTCGATTTTGCGAGTTTCCTGGGTTTAGGGTTTGGAATAAAATGTGCAAAAAGGGCCTGTTTTAAGTACTCCATTTTCAAATAATTGGAAAATGATTGAAAGTGATAACCTGTATACCCTGCGTTAGGAGATTGTTTAACACCGATTTTTAAATCTTTGGAAAACTATCGTCTGGGACTCGATTTTGTTTGTTCAGCTACAGAAACTGGGTCATTAGGCCACTTGGGTAGAAAGGGACTACCCGCAGGTCAAAAAGAACGTTGTCCTAGCTTCTTGAACCATTTTAGACAGAAGGGTCACTTATCGGTATCTACCGTATTTATTCGCCTATAAGCCGATCTCGGCTATAAGCCGAGACCCTAAACTTCTTCATGTCAGCAGCTTTGCATTGAAATAAAAAATAAACACAAAACATTCGGCTATAAGCCGAGACCTAATAATTGCAAAGTACTCCACGCGTGTCGTTAACTGAGATGAATTAACATAAACCGAAAACAAAAGGAGCTTCCCCCTCGGGAAACATGTAACCAAAAAGTAGGTTATTTACTCAGTTGTTATTGGTCGTTTAATTGAAAGTAACAACAAATCACAGATAAGTTGAATTTAATGTGTAAATAAATAGAACCATGCGTGACATAACAAAACATTCACCTGAGTTCAGAATCCTGTCTCAAACAATCGCTCTCTTTCAAAGTTATCGTAATCGATCATCATGCCGAAAGTTCGTCGTTCTTCATACAACTTAGCGTTCAAACTAAAAGTCGTTGCTGAAGCAGAGGCCGTCGAGAACAACTCAGACATCGCTAGAGATTACGGAATCAGTGAATCGATGGTGCGTCGCTGGCGAAAAGATTAAGCGAACCTGTTTTATGGTGAGCTTAAAATGTCAGCAAAGCGAAAGACGATGGGCTGCCTTTCGCCAAAGTATCCTGAATTGGATCAAACACTACTGGACTGGTTTTCAGAGCAGGGGAGTCAAGGTAGGTCTTTCGCTTCTTTAAAACAATGAAAAGCTTCGATCAACTGATATCTGTCAGATCGTGTTGCAATGTTTACACAAACCGTGGGAATGACCGCTTCTGATTGGCCAGTTTTTCATGTCGTCAAAACAAGTCAAACAATTGATCTCTGTTATCTTTTACAGGAATTGCTGTAAGCGGATTAATTCTACGGCTAAAGGCGAAGGAGTTGAGCAGTGATCCAGACTTCAAAGCCTCACTGGGTTGCTACCAGAGATGGAAAAAGCGCCATTCCATCAGCCTTCGCACTAGGACAACCCTGGCCCAGCGACTCCCACAAGATCTGGAAGAAAAGATCATCCAGTTCCATCAGTTCGTGATCGCACTTTGGCAGCGGTATGGCCATTCGCTCTCCAGGCTGTTCAATATGGATGAAACTCCTATGCGATTCGAGCTTCCGTCGAGCAGAACCAACAATGATTTACATGTACCTACCCTTCGTGATCTCGGAAATTTGTGTTTGTTGATAATCGCTCGGCTGACAGTCGAATAAACATCGAATTTCGAATCTTGTTAAGCACCCTTAAATATTTTTTGGCGAAAATACACGGCTATAAGCCGAACCCCCTTCCTTGGCGAGAATTTACCTGTTCTCAGTTTGATTTGTTGGAAAAATCGCTCGGCTTATAGGCGAACAAATACGGTAATCTACTTGGGCTATCCAGGCACGTTCAATATCTTAAAAAGTTTGAGGGTTCTCAGTGTTGATTCTGTAGAGTCCAGGCAGATAGTTTGATGTTTGGAATTACAGCTTTATTGTAATTACAGCTAGTAATACGCTACGGCTGTGAATTTATAAATTAGTATCAAACCGCAAATGGACAAAAGAATGTTACATGCATATTCGCAAATGTATATGCACTACTGATAGTAACTGTTTTTCTTGAATGTATAACATTTTTTGAATTACATTGATTTATTGAAATAGTACAAGGCTGTGATGTACTTTGCAAAATTATCCTCACTAAAAAGTAACTGAAAAATATGCAGGGCTTACTGTAGTTTGCGAAACGAAATGGAATAACTGTAGTTTGCGAAATGAAAAATCTGTAGTTTGCGAAATGGAAAGTCTGTAGTTTGCGAAATGGAAAATCTGTAGTTTGCGAAATGAAATTCCTCGCCTAGGCTGCGAAAAAGAAAAACAAAAAAGGGACGCTCGACTAAATACCCTCGACTTCGACATAAGACCCTCGACCCATGATGGCTCAACCAAAAGTTAGACTCCCCTGACCTGTTAGAAAATGTAACGCAAGGGTCTCTTACCTAGCAAATGTATGCAAAGGTGATCGCCAGGATAGTCTTCCGCCAGAATTTAATTTTGACAGGGAAATTTCATTTCGCAAACTACAGATTTTCCATTTCGCAAACTACAGATTTTACATTTCGCAAACTACAGACTTTTCATTTCGCAAACTACAGATTTTTCATTTCGCAAACTATAGATTTTCCTTTTCGTTTCGTTTCGTTTCGCAAACCAAAGTAAGCCATCTCAAACTTCAAGTTTTGGGGATTTTTTCGCGTTTTGTTCGCACTTTCATCATTAAAATATCCTCAACCGAAGAGCCATTAAACACCATGAATATCCACATAGTTAGAAATGTTGGTGAACTTGTCATACTCCTTCATTCATCTTCAAAAAATATTACAAAAAGGTGTCGATTGTCCAGTTGAAACCTCGCAGAAACGCGTCGCAAACTCAACAAATGGCGTTCAGCTAATGCCACTCGCGCATGCGCAGGCCAAATGCCTCTCTGTTCACTTTGCCGCCTTTGAGGACCAACGCTTCGGACCGCACTTGTGGTTGCAGTTCATCTCCCGTTGCAGGAATACTGGGTAAGTCAACTGCTGACTCATATTATAACATCGTTTGTGCACGAGTCAAACTTCGATCGATCCAGTTAGTTCCTGCGTTTAAACCGAGCAAATTTCAAGAGCGCGGACGCGGTTGCTTTGTTCAGGTCGCATGAATTTTGAAGATCTATGGCTGTTTCCAACGAGGAATCGGAACAACTTCAGAATACCCGTCCACATCATTTACATATGTCGGGAGGCTTTGAAAAATGAGGTATAACACAGTAGACGCTATTCTTAGTCAATGAGTCAATGAAATGTAATTGATATGGCAGGGTTAACAATACATGCCTGCTAAGAATTTTAAAATTATGCTCTATAATAATAATAATAATAAGTAAGATCTTTTGACAGGGAGCCCACGTCACAAAGTGTGGTTTTCAGTGAGGCCCTGCATAAATCTAACGTAAGGATAACAGAAAATATAATATGGTTATCAAGAAAAGGATAAAAGGGCATAATCAATAGAAGAGACTACATATTTTTAACAAGACGTCTAAAAACTGAAAAATCGGAAATGTTCCTAATGCCGTCTGGGAGAGCGTTCCAGTCATCTACTGCATGACAAACAAACCGATGCTGACCCCATGTACGCTTTGATTGTGGTTTACAAATGTTGTTATTAAAACGAGTGTTATAATCATGCATGTCTTTAAAATGATTAAAATTAAAATTCCAATCAATTAGTCCATTCAAGGACTTAAAAACCAAAAATAGACGATGAGATCTTCGTCTTTTTTCCAATGTATCCCAACCAAGTAGATCAAGAGCTTCTGTTGCTGATGAATGCTTTGGCATATCTAAAATTAATTTAGCTGCTTTATTCTGGAGTAATTGGATCTTGTTCATCAGAGTGGTGTTGGATTTATCCCCCCAAGTCACATCAGCATAATCAAGGATTGGCAGCACCATGGCTTTTACAAAGAGTTTCCTTGTATTTCTTGGCATAAGATGTTTTATTCTCTGTAAAACGCCAAGCCTCTGAGACACTTTGGTCTTAATGTAATCCACGTGATCAGTCCAAGTCAGATTCTCATTGATAATTACGCCCAGATACTTGAACGAATTGACTCTGTCTAACTCCTTCTCCTTGATTATCAATGTGAATTCTTCTAAGGTGTTAAGTTTCCTTGGACCGCCAATGAGCATGAATTTAGACTTCGAGATATTTAATGTAAGTTTATGCTCGTAGAGCCACTGAGCTAGCCTGTCCAGATCCTGATTCAACATGGTCTGTAGGTCACGGGCTGATTGAGAAGAGCAGTAGATAGCAGTGTCATCAGCGAATAAGGTGACCGTAGTGTTCCGAAGGACCTTGGGTAGATCGTTGATGTAAATGGCAAATAGTAATGGACCGAGAATAGACCCCTGAGGAACACCAACGGAAACCTTCCGCGCAGGAGAAGAGGCTTGACCAATCACAGTCTTCTGGTAACGAGAGGATAAGTAGGAATGGAACCACTCAAGATTCTTGCTGCGTAATCCTAGAGATTTGAGCTTCCCGAGTAAAATGACATGGTCAACGGTGTCGAAGGCTTTCTTCAGATCAATAAAAACTACACCATTTACTAAACCTTTATCCATATTATTTAGCACTTCATCGGTAAACTGCGTTAGAGCTAAAGCGGTAGATCTTGCACGTCTAAAGCCAAACTG